>NC_046158.1:157904828-158157328 GCF_011064425.1 Rattus rattus
TTGATTCTGATTGGTCAATGAAGTTGCCAGCAGCCAATGGCTGGGCAAGGAGACAGAGGCGGGGTTTTAGATTTCTAGGACAAAGGGACAGAGGGAGGAAGAAGGATTTAGCACCGCTATGCTGGGGAAGTGGAAGGATCAGGCTTGAGAGCTGCACGAGAGAGAGTGTCCAATCGTGTAAGAGCCGGGGAAGAGCGGCCCCGCCCCACCCCCACTCAGGTGGGTCTAGGGCAGCAAAGATGGATAGATTTCAATAAGTAATAATTCAGGAGTCTCGGAGGGGAGGTGCTAGCAATGTGGAAGTTTAGGAGTGGGCCAGCCATTGAGATGATTATGGCATATTGAATATAAGGCTCTGTGTGTGTGTGTGTGTGTGTGTGTGTGTGTGTGTGTGTGTGTGTGTGTGTGTGTGTTTCATTCAAGAATCTGCAACATTGGGGCAGTAGCAAGGAACTTGCATAGCCATCACCGCCGCAGATTCATCAATCAATTACAGCTACAACCATAACCACTATCATCCTCACTACTAGTGCCATCGTCACCGTAACTTCACCACCACCATCATGACCACCACCACCACCGTTATCACCTCCTCAATACCATTAGCACTCTCACCGGCATCACCAGCACCAATATCATCATCATCATCATCATCATCATCATCATCATCATCATCATCATCATCATCAACAACAACACTATGACCGTCTTCATTACCATGATCGCCGAGATCCTCAGCGAGTCATCGTCACTGTCACTGTCATGAGCACCACAGTCACCGCCGCTATCACCGTCTTGAGCATTACTGCCATTGATCTCCATTACCATCAGAACAGACTGGTGCATAGATGGAAGCTCTCTAACACATCCGGCGTAGGGTGGCTTTCAGAACTCATGCATTACGTACTTAATGTTTGTATGTCTGTACACTGGTTCCCATGTGCAGGTATACAGGTGTGCAACCCGTGCATATCCACACATGTGCCTGTGTGTGTGGAGACAAGAGGGCAACCTCCATCATTCCTTAAGGGCCACCTGCCTTCTGCTTGAGGCAGGGGCTCTCCCTGGGCTGTGGCTTACCAATTAGTCTAGGCTGCTGCTGTGTTCCGGAGATCTGCCTCTGCCTCAGGCACTGGGTTTACAAGTTCATGCTTATGGTCCCTAACTTTTTCATCTTTTATTTTTTATTTATTTTTTTTTTCTTTTCTTTTTCTTTTTTTCTTTTTTCTTTTCTTTTTTTTTTTTTTTTTTTTTTGGAGCTGGGGACCGAACCCAGGGCCTTGGCTTGCTAGGCAAGCGCTCTACCACTGAGCTAAATCCCCAGCCCCCTTTTTCATCTTTTAAATTTATCAACTTATTTTACCTCGTGTGTGTGTGTGTGTGTATGTGTGTGTGTGTGTGTGTGTGTGTGTGTGTGTGCAGAAACTCACGGAGGTCAGAAAACGACGTTGGATCACCTGGAACCGTCGTTACAGGTGGTTGGAAGCCACCACGTGGGTGCTGGGAATCGAACCCTGGTCCTCTGCAAGAGCAGTGAATTCTCTTAACCACTAACCTGTCTCCCCACCCTCATTTTCAGCTTTTTGTTTCATTTTGTTTGAGTCAGGGTTTCTCTGTTTAGCTCCAACTGTCTTAGAACCCTCTCTCTCTCTCTCTCTCTCTCTCTCTCTCTCTCTCTCTCTCTCAACTAGGCTGGGCTCAAACTCAGCTGGGTTCACCTGTCTATGGGTTCCCAGTTGAAGGTGTGCATTGCTATGCTCGACCACACTTGAGTCCTCAAGCGTCTGTGTCAAGTGCTTTCCTGACTCAGATAATCTCCCCAGCCCCTTGTCCATATGTTTATATGTGAGCTTGAGGAAGCAGAGAGTCAAAGAGATGAAGAGGAACCTTTTTTCCCCAAGGCCAGTGCTTGATCAGAGATGGGTAAGCTGAGCTCTGGGTTAAAGGGGAATGGACCCTGGTGAGGGCTTCTCTGTCAAGCATCCTACAGGAACTCCAAAGTCCTGGAGGCTTATGTGGTTTATGGTGGGTGCTCAGATACCGTTCTGTCTCTTTTCCTAAGAGACTCTGTCCAAAAACCCCAGGGGATGGTTATCAGGAAGAGAGGGGCTCCTTTTTGGGTTGTAGATAGAGAATGAGGACAGGCTAGGGGCTCTAGAATCCTATGCACTAGGTGAACACACAGGAAACACTCATTTATCACTGCAGGCTTTCTTTTTGAGGTCTTCATCATTAGGGACTAACTCTTACCCACCATGAACAGATTGAAATAATGAAGTCAGGTGTTAAGAAAGAAAAGCTGCTGACCAGTGGTGACGCATGCCTTCAATCCCAGCAGAGGCAAGTGCATCTCTATGAGTTTGAGGCCAGCGTGGTCTACAGAGTGAGTTCCAGGACAGCCAGGGCTACATGGAGAAGCCCTGTCTCAAAAGAAAAAGAAAAAAAGGAAAGAAGGAAGGAAGAGAGAGAGAGAGAGGGAGAGAGAGAGGGAGAGAGAGGGAGAGAGGGAGGGGGGGAGAGGAGAGAGAGAGAGAGAGAGAGAGAGAGAGAGAGAGAGAGAGAGGGAGATATGTTTGCATCCACAAAGAAATCTGTTGTGTCCCAGAGTGTCTTAGACAGACACTTAACCTACTTGCTCCCAACATCATGGCTTAAGCAGCCACCCCATGAGCAGTTCCCTGTCTCTGTTCACAGAGTAATTGTGAAGGAGGCTAGGATTACCATATGTGCGTGCATACACGCTTGTTGTCACTAGGGCCGCCCAGTCCTAATGACATGAAACATGAAACCTCACTCTCTTCAGAACTGGCTCCCAAGCCCCTGCGCTGCTACTCACACAGTGTTCCCAGAAATTCCCTAGAGGTGGCTTCAGCTGGGTTCCTCCCTGCTGGAGTTCTGCCTCACCAGCAGAAGGGGCATCACTGCCCTTCAGGTAATCCCACTGGTCTCTGCTCTATGCTCCCTCTGCTCTGGGCTCCTGTCTTACCTCCCAGGGCTCTGTTCTGCGTGAGTTCTCCCCATAGGGAAGCCATACCTGACCCACACCCTTCCACTTTGTAGCTCAAACATTCATATGATAAGGACTCTACGGTGGCTTGTGAGAGTTCACAACCAAACAAGGAAGGAAGCTGAGTGTCTTAAGGAATCTCAATCTCCACCCCCCTCCCTCTCTCTCTTCCTCCACCCCGCCCCTAAAGAGGGTTTCTCTGTGTAATAGCCCTGTCCATCCTGGAACTTGCTTTGTAGACCAGGTTGGTCTGTGTCTCTAACGTGCTGGAATTAAAGGTGTGCACCACCATGCTTGTCTAGGAAAGAGCCTTTCTAATAACTTGAGAGGAATGAAGTGTGGGGTCAGGGGGGAGACAGACATGGCAGTATGATCAGTCACAGGGAGGGTCAGCAAACATGTTCCTTCCTCTAGTTGCTGTGACTGACTAGCCTGACCAACTCAAAAGCCCAAGGATTGAGTCTAAGATGCATAGCAAAGGGTGTCAGTGTTCTAGGCCCAGGGCACACAGCAGTGCAGGCATAAGGCTGGGCACCCAGGAATTCAGCCTCTGCTTTGAGATCAGAGGCTCATCAAGACCGGACAATGAATCAGTCTGGACATGGGCTTGGTTCCCTCTCTTAAGCTCTAAGAGACATTGGAACATGGAACTCCTTGGGGGAACGGGGTCCCTAACAGGAGAGCAGCTGATCCCTCATCCTGGAGGTACCTTGGGTGCCATTTCTACTCTCAGGTCCTGCTCTGCCCTCATACACTGACACAGTCCCACTTATTACGTAGGCTTGATAAATTTGGATTTCCGGTAGGCTTCCTCTTCCTTGTAGCCATGGGTCAGCTAAGAAAATAAGAAGGGGGTGGAGAGATGGCTCTGTGGTTCGGAGCATAGGCTGCTCTTCCAGAGATCCAGGGTTGGGTTCTCAGCAACCTCATGATGGCTCACAACCATTTGTATGTAAACCCAGTGGATCCGGCATCTACTTCTGGCCTCTGTAGGCTCAAGACACACAAATGGTGCACAGACATACACACAGACCAAAAACAGCAAGCAAACCATACATATAAAATAGTAATTAAAAAATTGGGAAAGAAAATAAGGACAGAAAATAAGATCTCCACTGGAAACCAGGGTCCCCCAGCAGTAAAGAGACACCCGTGTCCTTAGGGTCCTGGGGACATTAGGGCATTTGGCAGAATGCTACCTAGGTAATTAGATTTCTACCCACACTGGAGGGACCTGTATTGGTGGTGTCCAGTTTAACGCAAATTCTGTCAGATTTCCAGCCAGCGCACAGTGCAGGGTGGGGTGGATTTGGGCTGCCCTGGAGGGTTTGTGTGTTTTCTGTGGTTTGACATTGAGGTCTTGCCTGTTTATCTTCTTGATTTCATCCCCTGCTTCCTACCCCAACTCTCACCCTCCCTCCCCTCCCCAGACTTGCTAGAGAGGGAAGCAAGTGCCCCACAGGGACTTGGGTTTCTCTATCTAGGATCCCACCACGCCATTAGGCGACTCAGCCTCATACCTCAACACAGTCAGAAACCCACTCACCCAGGAGATTGGGTGACCATCCACAGGAAGAAAACCTCAGTTGCAGGAAGTTCAGAGTCAGTTTTAGTGAGAAGCAAGTCTCTCTGGTAACTGTGGAAGCAAAGGAAGCCATTTGATTGGCTGCAGCCTTTTTGACTCCCAGGCTGAACATGTGCCCTGTCTCTCACTGAGTCATGGGCTAGTAGAGGGGAGGTGAGTTTCTAAACCAAAACTGCCAGAAATAGCCCAAGAAAATTTTCTTTGTTAGCAAATCAAGCATGGGAGACTTCTCAGGAGCCGGCTTGGTCTCTTCTCTATCTGCTCTCAAGAAAGTGAGGGAGCAAAGCCCTAGAAGGATGTGGAAAGGGGGACAGGACTACTTGGGGCTCCTGCCTGGAGGCAGATGTGGGCCAGTCTGGGTGTGCCTTTGAGCAGGTTGGGGCCACTGGGCAGTTCCTGCAGAATCCCCACCTAGGGTGGTAAACTCTAGGACCACCTTGCCTCCTCCCTGAAGGTGACACAGGATTTCCTCAGGCGGAAAATTGGTGTGAGCTCCCAGGGGTCCTCTGTGTAGGGAGGAGATTCCCGTTTTGTCTTCTGGGAATTCATTGCACCATCTATCTCCTTGATGATGCCCCACCGGGCCCTTTGGAGGTGCAGGTCTTCTGAATCCTTTCTCAGGCTGTATACACAAGGACACCCATCTCAATGCTACCTGCACTTCTGCACTGTTCGTCTCATGGTTGCTCAAGGACCTTCCTTCTCTGCCTCTCTCTTTCCCTTCCTCTCTCCCTTCCTCCCTTTTTCTTTCTTTGGTTCTTGATTGTTTCTTTCTTTCTCTTTTTGTTTCTTTGTTTCTGTTTCTTTGTTTCTGTTTCTTTGTTTCTGTTTCTTTGTTTCTCTCTCTCTCTTTCTTTCTTTCTTTCTTTCTTTCTTTCTTTCTTTCTTTCTTTCTTTCTTCCTTTCAAGAAATGGGTCTTAGTATGTAGCCCTGGCTAACCTGAATGTAGAACAGGTTTGCCTCAAACTCATAGAAATCTACCTCTCGATTCCCCTAGGGTTAAAAGTGTTTGTCCCTGTGCCCAACTCCTATACCTTTTCTTGGCCCTGATCTTGTCTCCATCTTGGTCCAGTTGACTGTTCCACTGCTTCAGTGTCCCACAAGCACTTGTCCCTTGAGTCTCCATGGCATTGATAGGCTGTGCTCCGTGTAGAGTCTTGCCAAGTTACTGAAGTTAACTTCAGGAAGGGCAGAGAGCTGTCTCTAGAAACTCTAAGGCTTCAAGAGACAATTTAATTATAAATGTTTCCCTAAATGTCAGCTCTATCACAAGCCTGACAGACAGACACTGAGGCTTTTGATATTGCCCATTCAACTGGTGCAGTGGGTAGAGAGACTGATGCCTGGGAGGTACCAGAAGGGAGGTGGGCCTGTATTCCGGATGAGATCATCATCAGGGAACCCTGCAGGCACTCCAAGACTTTTCCCCTTCATGGCTTAGGGCATTTGACTCTTACACAGGAAGTGGTGCCTCCAGGGGTTCAGGCAGGGTAGGGAGGTTTACTTCCTTTTGCCAATGGGGTTAATTCTTTGTCACAAACACTGACACATGCTAGGAAGTGTCACCAAGTTCAGGAGCAGGCAGCAATGAAGGTTGGTGTTCCAGATAGGCCTTTGCAGAGTAAGGGACAAGAGATGAGACAGAGCCCAGAGCATGAAGGACCCAGAAAGAAGCAGGGATAAGTGGAGCAGGGACTGTAGTGGCCATGTTTCATTTTCACCCCCCTACAGTACGGCTGCCTCTCCATGGAGCTAGTGTTTATAGCCCCAAGGTACAAGATGTAAGTGTTCTGTTGGTCCCTCCAATGGCACTGCCTCCTGATGTCTAGAAACGTTTGAGGATTGGCCCAAGGCCCACAGCAGTACCTAGCATCAGAGTCTGGGCCGAGGCTCTGGTGTAGAGTCCCCTGAGTGCTAGCTTTGTTCTGTCCCCTGTGTGGGGAAGGTAATGCTCATCTCATTGACTTTTCTTTGCCTCTTCACAAGCTCAGGGATGGCTCTGTCTCCTGCTGCTCTTTGTGGGGCTGAAGCTATGCATCCGGATTCCGTTTTTGCACCCTGCTGTGGTTGGAGCAGAGGGAAGAGATTGCACGAGGACAGCTATGCAGTCCTGCTGAGACATTCCTTCAGCTAGGATGCATGGCCTAGGGAGACCAGGCCAAGCATTATGAGCCACCTACAGCAGCCATGCCCCCTCTAAGCACTGTCTCCTCCCCATCAGGCAGGCCCTCCCTGGTGCATGTTTTGTCCAGCATCAATGAAAGGGTGATCTATTTTGTTTGTGAAAAGCTGATTATCATAGATAAATAAATCTAATTAGCCTCATTTGCTGACACACAAGCCTTTAATTGAGAGCTGAATAATTTGCATATGCAAATGACACAGCTAGGCAACCCCTCCCCCACACCAGACTTAACCTGATTCCTCCAGAGACAAATAATTCTGTTTCAGGAGAGAATATGATGTATTAATTCACACGCGAAACAGCTTCATTTAGAATCAGTGGCTGTGTTTGTTTACATGAAGCGATGGCTGGTGGAGCAGGAGTAAGCTTATTGAAGAAACAAATAACTCTAAGGAAAATCTCTGTGAGTTTCCCGCTGTGGGTGGTCCCTGAATTAGGGGCTTCTTCAGTTCTCAGAGTAGCAGCTACCAGCACAGAGGCCATGGTCGTGATCCAACTTTGCTGGAATCTCTGGCCCCCTGGTAGGCCAGGTGAATGCCAATAGGTCTTGTCTCCTCCTTGTGGTTTGTTCCCTGACCATCTCCTGCTGGCAACTGCTGGGGTAGGTACTGCCACTGCCTGGCAAGTTGGTGGTCAGTGGCAGCTTACAATGAGGTTCCACATGTGGCTGGTGTATTCCCTAAGGTTGTGAGTAGCAGATTGTGGAGTTTGCCAGCAGTGGCTGGTCCTTGGAGGTTCAGTGCTCAGTGCTGGGGCAGGCTGAGCCACTGGGCCCCAACTAGTGACTTCATACAGCTTGTGGCCAGGGTCAGTTGCCTCCTTCTTTACAGGTCTCCTGCATCAGCAACCCAGGATAAGTCTGAAGTGTTGGGCTTCATGGAGGAGCCCCCTACCCCTGCTCTTGGCTAAATCCACAGATCCCAAGAACACAAGTGACAGGGTATCCTCCGTGTCTCATTTATAGGACTATGGCCTGCAAGAGAACTTTGGGGGCCTTGGGCAGTGATGTAAGAATAGAGACCTACATCTCTAGCAGGGCCAGGGTCTCCTCCCTGGGCAGTGGGTGGCATAGCCTTTTGTGTGTGTTTTCTCCTTCCCTAGACCTGGGGTTGGGAGTTTCACACAGGTTCTGAGGATGCCTAGTGTGAGGAATTTGGCTCCTGTGGAAGAAGGATGATGGCATTCCCTGCCTACCAGAGAGCCCTTCAGGCAGTTTGTCACCCTAGCAACTGGCTCATGAAGCAAGGGATCTGATACTGCCCTACATCACCCCTGTGGTTCCTCCCTTCCCTCTCTGGGCTAGGCTAGCCAGCAGAGGGCAGCAATGGGCCAGCTACTGGCGTGGAGGAAGGATTAGTGAGCCCGGAAAGAAGTTATGCCCTAAATTTTGGGGTCTCTGTGTGTTCCCCAAAGCCCTGAAGGGGGTGACGGCAGGTGGGTGATGGTCCACATGGACGAGAAGGAGCACCACCATAACAGCAGTGGGTCCGGCACATGGGAGTGTTCTGCCTTTGGCTGGTAGAGAACTCATTACTAGCCCCAGTCTCTGAAGACAAGGTCTCTGGCCACTCTTGGCCTCAGATCATGATGAGAACAACATGACTCAGCCATTAGGATTCCTGGCTCTCACTCTCTCCTTTATCTATTGGCTCAGTGATTCATTCACTCACTAATTTGTCCACTTACCCATTCACACCCTGGTTTATCCAGACAATCATTCATTCATTCATTCATTCAACACACACCAGCAGGGGCATGTATCTTTCTGATCCCATGAAGGAAGTATCTGCGGTTTTTAAAACCAAGACTCCAGCTCTGCACCTGCCAAAGCAGCCCTTCAGGGTACAGATACAATGTTTCCTTTGGCCACAGTCTCTGGCTCATTTATTGTCTGGAGTTTCTTCTTTTGCCTTGTGGTTGACCTCCATCATCATTACAGGAAAACAAAACATCCCAGTGGCTTTTGTCCAGCTCAAGGACTTCATCCGGTGAAGAACAGGAGGTATCCAGGGGGAGCCAAGGAGGCACTTATTGGTTACCCACACTGAGCATGTTCTCGGGAGGACGTCAATGGCTCTAACTTTCTAACTGTCCTTGACATCGTGGACTGGGTCAGAGTTCATGTACAGCTAATCTGGACCTGGAATCTACCTGAAATATGGGCTTCGGACCCCACCCTTTTTTGTGTCCCAGCCCTCATGGACCTTTGGGAGTGAGAACTGAGAGCTATACACACACATATGCATGTATGTCTGTGCCATGTGCATACACTCTGTGCATGTTCTTACACACATTGGCAGGGTTTGGTCCTGGGTGCCTAGTGTGAGAGGCCAGGCTGATACAGTTGAGCCATAGCAACCAGCCTCAGCCTCCCTTGTTTCCCACCAGAGACTCAGTAGACCCCACCCCATTTCAGGACCACCACTGGTTGCACCCTCTCCATGTGCAGACCTTGGTATTGAAGCTAGATATGCATCGACAGGTTTTTAGAGAGCAGGAGGGCATTCATGTGCCTGCTGTGCTCAACTCCTTTCCTCCTAGGCAGAAGCCATTTTAGAGAGCGTGTGGTGCCAGACAAAAGTGATTCAGTTGTTCCGATGGATGGAGGTTTGTTTGTCTCCTCCAGGACAGACGGGGTCTTGATGAAACAAGTGTGTGCACCCAGGGTGTTGTTGCAAGCAAGAAGGTAGATAAACTCAGTATAACGAGAGTTATATTTTATTAAGGTCATCACACAATGTCCACACTCTAAATTCCTAACCGTAGTTCTCCTTTGGGTTGCTCACCTCTTAGGTGGACGTCAGGCCCAGTCTCTAATGGTAGTTTCTGATTTGAGGGTCAAGATCCTGGGGGAGACTCTCCAGCCACAGGGCAGATCAAGGTGGCGTCTCTCCAGACGTGCAGAGCAGAGCACTGCCCTTGGTCTTTCTCATAGACTGTCCAGTGGGATTCATGGGGTTCTAGGACTGTGTCTGGTCACCTTGAGTAAGTGACATCACTGGGTTCAGGTTATCAGGTGTAGCCTTGAATGTACTGGGGTTCCTGAGAAAGCTATTTTTACATATCTAAAAGGCATTTTTTTTTTCAAACAGGACAAACCTTTGTAGTTTGTGGCAACACTGTCTTGGCCTTTTTTTCTGGGTGGGTTCTGCTCCAGTGAGAATATTCTTGATGTCAGTGGCCCCTCACTTTCATCTGGTTCCTGGAAAAAGGCTTTAAGAATGTGTCACTGGAGCCAGGCAGTGGTTGAGCATGCTTTTTAATCCCAGCACTTGGGAGGCAGAGGCAGGAGGCTTTCTGAATTCAAGGCTTTCTGAATTCTGGTATACAGCATGAGGTCCAGGACATCCAGGACTACATAGAGAAACCCTGTCTATAGGTAGATGGATAGATAGATGATAGATAGATAAATGATAGATAGATAGGTAGGTAGATAGATAGATAGATAGACAGACAGACAGACAGAATGTATCACTGCCTATCATGTACACCAGCCCTAAATGTCTGTGGTAGATGTTGAGACCACTGGCAGCCTGATACCACTCCTTCAGAGACTTTTATTGTGTGATCGTCATCTAGCACAATTGGAAAGCAGATTTCCCGGCTATATCTTCTACTTTCCTCTGCTGACGTGGGTATTGACGTTAGAAGCTCACCTGAAGCTCACCTGTTGGAGCTAGGGCTAGCTCATTTGGTTAGGCGAACTGGAGCCATGTCTGTGGCACCCTGGGAAGGTGTGGGGAGGTAGTGGCATCAGATCTGGCTGTATGATCTCTTCAGCATGTCAACGAACACCCCACAGATGTTCTGAAGGTAGTCCAGCTCCTAAGCCCCAGTTAATTCTTGCATTGGTAAGGGGTTTTGATCCTCAAAAGCTTGATGAGATCATCTGAGCTGACAGTGGCCAGGAGCATGCCAAGGGCTCCTTCCTGATGGCATTTTGTGAAGTGTGGGAAGGTCGTAGCTTTTGATAGCTTGGGACAGAGGTGATTTTAAAGACCAGTTGGGACCTTAAGTGGGGAAGCTCAGCCCATCATGGCCAGTGGACAGCCGGTGACCTTCTTCTCTTCAGACTCTTCTTCTCTCAGGCTACTGAGAGCCTTTACAAATAATGAATTATTCCTTCCCGAGTGACTTATGGCTTACACTTGCTTGGAGAGATGGATGGATGGATGGATGGATGGACAGATCACATTCTGTTCACTCTTCCCCTCCTTAGGCCACTGGAGAGGTAATTTGGAGCCCCCTTGCCCTGCTTTCTGGTCCTCACCATGCAGCAGCACAGATAACTAAGTCAGGTGGGGCACATCACACAGTGTGGGTTCTCTTCCCCTCCCCCACTTCCTGGCTCGCTGCTCTGGAGAAAGTGGGGTCCACGCTGCATGCAAGATTTCCTGGAATAGGTGAGTGCATCGGCTCAGGATAAGCTCATGTATGGGGGCGGGGGAGGGGAGAGGGGCACTTTGGCCTGAGATAGAGCCCAGCCTTGCCAGGCAGTCATGCATCATGTCAGGACTCTGCTCTCTGCGGTCCTTTGCAGAAAGCCTGTCTAGGGGAGGTGCTTACAGTAGGTTGGGGGCCTTTGTGAGAAGAGGAAATGAACAGCAGGATGTTGAGGCAGATTGGACGGTAACTGAGGGTTCCAGGGATTCAGGGAACTCTGGGGTCCCTGGAACCATCCTAGCTCAGTGCTGCCGAGTTCATTCGAGTGATGATCTGAATGGTACACACTTGTCCCGACTCTTGCTTCCCCAAACCGAGACTGTCTCCCAACCCCCAGTCAGACAGTGGAAGCCACCACTCTTCTTTGGCGCTACGGATCTGACCACTCTGGGGACCTCCCACGTAGAACTCAGATTGCACTTACCCTTCCGTGACTGAGGCCTGCCTCATTCAGCATAATGCTCTCAGGTTTACCCCGATTGCAGTGCGACTCAGAACTCCCTTTCTGAGACTGAATCATCTTCCATTGTGTGGATAGAGCCCATTTTGCTTCTGCATTCACCTGCGTGTGGAGCCCCGCTGCTTCCACATTTAGCTTTCGTGTGCTGTTAGGAGCCAAAGCTTGAAAATGCTTCCTCCAGACCCTCCTCTCGGTTGTTTCTGGTTCTACCCTGAGGTAGAATTGCTTCCATATATTTTTTTAATTTGGCGGGGGGACTTCCAGGCCGCCTTCCACAGTGTCTGCACCATTTTAAATCTTTCTTAGTGGTACCCAGGCACATCTCCAGTCTTCTGGTACTCACCATCTTTGAGGGTGGAGGTCACGTCTTGTTATGGCTTTGGGTGAATTTCTTAAGGGTGAGGGACAGGCATCTTTTTGTGAGCTTTACCCCCACTGTCCTATAACGTGGGAGATGTGGCTCTCCTCTCATCATGCTGATAGCGTCTTTTTTACCTTGAGCTAATGTCTCACTGTGTAGCCTGGCTGACCCTCCCACTTCAGTCTCCTTGATACTGGGATTACCAGGGTAAGTGCCTGCGCACACAATGTCTGGGTGGAAACAGAATTTGTATGTTTTATTATTTATGCCTTTGGCATCTTATTTAAGAAGTGGCAGTCAAATTCAGCACTGTGGGGTGTTTCCTAGGTGTTTTATTTTATTTCTGGGGATAAACGGCTCAATCATCCCATAGGTGATCCATTGGAAGAAACTAAGAGGGAACTCTAGTTATAGTGGAAGACGTCAGGATTGTAGGCCCAGGGGCTTGAACTAGCTTCAGTACCTCTAAGCAGAGAAATCAAGGCTGGCCTTCTAGAGGCCAGGAGAGGCAAGGTTGCAGTAGGAACAGAAGTTTCTGGAAGACCAGTGAGATAGCAAAGCTAGTTTTCAGGAATTCTCCTACCTAAACCTGGGGAAGTCAAGGACTGTCTTAGTTAAGGTTTTACTGCTGTGAACAGACACCATGACCAAGGCAACTCTTATAAGGACATTTAATTGGGACTAGCTTACAGGTTCAGTCCATTACCATCAAGGTAAGAACAGGGCAGCATCCAGGCAGGCATGGTGCAGGAGGAGCTGAGAGTTCTACATCTTCATCTGAAGGCTGCTAGTGGAAGACTGACTTCCAGGCAGCTAGGGTGAGGGTCTTAAAGCCCACACCCACAGTGACACACCTACTCCAACAGGGCCACACCTTCTAATAGTGCCACTCCCTGGGCTGAGCATATATAAACCATCACGAGGACCTACCTCATTTACTGCTCAGTAGCTGTCAGCCTATATGTGCCCTAGCTTTCTGCTAAACAGATGGGAGATCCCAGGCCTGCACTGGACAGAGAGGACTTCCAGGTCCAGCAACTGGACATCAATGTTGTTTCCTTGGCATTTCCACCATGTTTGATGTTGCTGAGTTTAGCAGCTGGAAGAAATAAATGTTTCGAAGTACTTTATCTGACTTCCCAAATATACAGCCACCTAGTGGTGTAACCAGAGACATTTTCTCATCCAGACCCATTCCTTGAGCAGATTTAATTTCTAAAATTAAAGTCCACATCTCCCTCCACCAACTCTGTGTTTATGATGTCCACCCTGGGAGTAGTTGGGCAGCTCACCTGTCCATCGCAAGAGGGAGGGACAAACAATTTATGGAAGAGCCATTCAGGAAGGATATTCCAAGGGCCAGCTGTGTGGACAGAGCAGGGAAAAGTCAGGCCATGTCAGGAACTCAGGATAAACATCAGCCCCATTCCTGAAGTCTTCCTCCCCAGCATCATCTGGGACAAAGGGAGAGAGGTGACCTAGGTTTTAAAGCCTGCCCATGTTTTGGGATATCCTTCTGTGCGTCTGCAGTGTGTGTGTGTCCTCTACTGTTGGAGCATAATTCCTTACCCTATCGAAATAGCACTATCCCAGCAGGAAGCATTGGAGTGCCGGGCATGGTGGCCATCAGGACCAAGGTGCCTGGTGCTGGCATGGATTTCATAGACATGGAAACACTGTGTTCTCCCTACTCATGCCTGGCTCTAGTCTTGAGAGGTGACTCTTCTCCTGGGTCCTCCCTTCAGTCACTAGTCGTGGTCGGCCAAGTCTGGAGAAGGTTTGTGGCAGATGTGGGACAGAGGAAGTTCCCATCCCAAGCTCTGATTCCTTCCCTGGATGTCAGAACCAAAACAACTCAGAGATCCTCAACCATTTGCAAGCTCTGACTTTCATGGATTAAAAAAGATGTCTTCAGTAATCTGGAGTCTGTATACAAATTCCTACCACTAGCAGCAGCAGGAGGCAGGCATGTGCAGTCACTTGGGGGCCCAGCCTGAAGCTAGTCCTGGTTTCTGTGTTCCCGTGCAGGCAAAAGGCAGCACAGAAGACATGGTGGTAACACCGATGGCCTCCTAGAATCCTGCCTGCTTGAAGCCGTTGCAGCTCACTGGGCCCTTTTGTTTGTGGCTTCTTTGGTGCCTGACAAGTCAAGAGCATCCAGTCTCTGAGAGGCAAGAAGGTGTGTTACATTCTTGACCACACACAGGAAGGCTCTCCTAAAGTCCTGCCTTAGACAACGCCCGCCGTGGTGGAGAGCAGCCTTCTGTGTTCTGTCATCTAGCTGTGATGTTGGTCTCTGGCAGCTGAGGACTTGTCGTTTCAGGCTGAGTCTTAGTGGGATGGTCTTGCTCGTGAACTTTTAGATGTTGTCTTCTTTGGTGCTTAGCGTAAGAAATGTTCACCCCAAGCCTCTGAACCCCATTCAGGTTTCAGATTCTGTTGGCTGATGAGCTGGGATCAGACGCACTTGGCTGTCAGCAGATACCCTTCTCTTTCCTCTTGGTTTGTAGTTGGGTATTCAGTGGGAACCACTGTGACTGAGAGGGAAGCTATTCAGGGGTGTGCTTCTGGCAATATCTGGGCTCTGGTTGCCCCTAGGAAGCCAGGTCCTTGGCTGGACAGGTTTCATAAGCAAGGAGTAGGAGGAGGGCATAAGAATGGACACATTCCCAATGGTTTCTCCTGAGGCAGACCCTGGTTAGATGTTTTAGGCCAGGACTTCATTTGATACCTGGTCCCCTGAGGCTCTGGGCTTCCAGGAGAGTGTGGATACTGCCTTTCTAGTGAAGATCCCACAGCCAACACCCATCCCAGGTTCTGGAGCAGGTGTATGACCAGACTCTCCTGTTCCTTCAAGAACAATAATGCTCATTCCAAGGCTGGTCATCCTTTGTGGTTTAATTCTTTGCTCAGACTGTGCTGGATTAAAGTGCTAAGCAAGAGAAGGAGCCACAGACCTGACCCCTTGCCAGCTCTGCCCATTGCAGCGTTTCTCCTGATCACTTGGAAGCAGTCAACACACTTGGTGGTGAGGTGGGGCTGCAGCCCTCACTGCCTGCCTCTGTGATGGCTGTGCCACCCCTCTCCATGATTGGACCACAGTCTATGAAACAGGCTGTGGTGTGTGGGGCTGGCATCAGATGTGCAAACCAGGGCCAGAGTAAAACTCATGATCTTTACCCGTCTTCCCACTGCCCTCCTGGGTTCCTGTACCTTTGTCTGTTTCCTCTCTGCGCCTAGCCACAACGTGGTGTAGTTCTGGAGGTGATCTTAGCATTAAAGTCCAGGAACGGGGTAAATGCTTGGAGCCACACAGGATTCAAGGCAGAATGGAACATGCCTGCAGAAATAGCTGGTGCAGGCAAGACATGTGCTCTCAGACACATTAGGTTCTTAATGGTCCCTCCCTGAGGAAATAAGGGATTGCTGTCTAGGGATCAGAGGCTCTTAAAGAAGACAGTAAGTAAACAGACCATCTAATCAGGGTAAGGTGGTGTGCTCAGGGCGTGCACACACTGAGCAAATCCAGCACCCAGAATCTCATGAAGAACACGAGAAAGGTTGGGTTCTGGGCTGGATAAGACCAAAACAGTCTATGGTGATTGCCGAGTCCCTGAGCCGGACTGACTCCTTTTAGGTAGAGAGAGGAAGGTCACCCCAGAAAAAGACCCCAGACCCACGGCTAATGTCTCCTTGGGCTACCTCCTTAAACCAGATAATATCTTCCCCCAATATGGGCCCTCTCACTTTGGCTGTGGATAGAGCAGCCAGCCTGCTTGTCTCTTCGCCAGACCTATAAGGCAGCAGCTAGCAGGTACTTGGATCAACGGACGCATGCTGGTGGACAGCACAGGGAACACTGATCCAGCATCTCAGACTTCCTGGGCCAACACCTGCTCCAGCCACCCCATTTAGTGTAACCATTGGCTTCATAGCCACCATCTGAGCCCTTGACTTTCCTGCCCTGAGAGACAAGTGCAAAGCACAGTGATAAAGGCCAATCCCCTTACCCAGTCCTAGCCACACAGTGACATCTCTTTCTGCTTGTAGATATCAAACCAATACTATTCAAGAGGGGCTAAAGTATACCAGGAAGACGACCAAGCTCCCTACAAACAACAGACATGGCGGCTAGAGGACACATCAGCTTCTGAGGGCTGCGGGCCTGCTCTGTGCACACATTCTTGACTTTCAAAACTGCTGGTCAGAGGCTAGTTAACATGTCTGACTCAGAGGCTCTGCTCCCCAGGAACCTAAGCTGTCATCGTAGGTTCCCATCAGAGGCATGTGGCTGAAAGCCCTGAGGGAGAAGAACCAGCTCCCAGGAAGCACAAGGAGACAGGCTGAATCTGGCAAACTGGCCTGACATCCCCGCCAGGCTGTTGGCAAAGATAGTTATAGCTGTGTTACCTCCCAGCTCTGCCTGTGGAGGGCAGGGGTGGGGACTGGAGTTGGGTTGGGAGTGGGGGCTTTGTGCTCACCAGTCTGAGGCTGTTGAGTTGGTCTTATCTATTGTCTTTACTGCTGGGGCATCAGTCTTGTGTACCGTGTGTGCTTGGGGGACCCTCTCAAAGGTGCTGACAGCAGTCTCCCAGCCTTCCTCCATCAGTAACACCAAGAGGCCTCACTGGCTATGATGCACAAGGTTGATACTGTCCCCATGAGTTTGGTAACACGCCTTTCTTCTCACCTTGAGTCTTGCTTGATTCCTTTCTTCTCCGTCTCCCTCTTCTTTCTCCCTTTCTCCTTTCCACAGCAGAAGGAGACTCTTCATCTGTTGGTTCTATGGGAAAATACTAGCAATCTCTCGCATCCTCTGGGGTTGCATCCAGGCAAATGCACGCAGCAGATATACTGGATGTCAGGTGTATCCCCAAATTATACTAACCTAAGGAGGAGCCCCACACTTTCTGGCTGCTCACTAGTCTCGACACCAGTTCGTGAAGAGTAGCCTCTCAGGGTCTAAGCCACCTCCTTCCCTTTCCCATTCTTATGAGTGAAACAAGAGATTCAAACGCCTGTCTCCATTTTTCTTGACGTCAACATAAAGCCATGTGTATATACCTGAAATTTACCCTATTGTTTGGAAGAAGGGCCAGACTATGATGGAGACGTGGGCTTTGTAGTCTGGCTTTGGTGCTCGCATCAGTTGAATATATTTTACATCTGCCTGCCCCGTCCTGCCCAGTATCCTGTTGCTATGACTGTGTTCCTTAGTTCTCATCTTTGAAAGGGGGCTGAGAAAGGTGAGGATAGGCCAGGGTAGGCCAGGTGGAGCTTGGTTCAGGGCCATCTAACAGGGCTGGCAAAGCAAATGCATGAAGATTTGGAGCCAGGCAGGGAGTCTGGATGGAGAAAGATAGCCTAGCAGGATGCACAGGCTGGAGGCCCTGATTGACTACGGCTGTTAGAAGGAAGGGTGTGGCCTCTAGAAGCCGAGATGATCCCATGGTTTATTGACTTCTCGGTTTCCTCATTTGTAAAGCACCTGTGAACAAGTGCTCACTCCATCAGAGCTCAGACATGGACTGAGTTAACATCCTCTCTCCCTCAAGTTCAGACTCAGCGTTAGTTCTCCTCACAAGTCTCAGAGGTCTCTCTTATTCCACTCCTACCAGAATTGGGAAGTTGGGGTTAGATGTCTCTTCTGTAGGACAGTACCAAACCAGCCACTCAGGGATGTCTTAGCCTCCTCTTCTGAGTGGCAGGGGCCAGTCCAGGCCAGATCTCCAGGCTCGAGGACACCACAGGAAATGTAGGACTTGCCCCAAACCTAAGCCTGTCCCTGTGGAAGGATCCCAAGGAAGTGCTTAATGCTACCCAGCTGGATCCTGGAAGTCTGTTCCAGGATATCCTGACTCCTGCCATGCGTGGCCCTGCCTGAGGCCTCTGGATTGGTTTGGGGTCCTCCTGATAGTTCCCTTCTGGGTAGATCTCCATCTGCTGGCTTTGGCTCTCATTTCCACGCTGACCGACCTTTGCTGGACCTCCCTCCTTTCTAGAGGCTTGGCCTAGGGAGGACTAAGAAAATTCATTGCCTCTACTGACTTACACATAGTCTTCACTCTTGACTCTGACATCAGAGTTCCACTTAACCTCTTCCCTAGTCCTGCTCCTCCCGGCCCTGCCCCGGACCCTGGCCCTCTTGGCCCTCTCCACCACCCTATCTTCTTCCTTAATCCACTCTCTGCCTTCTTCTGTCCTTGCAGAGAGGGATTCTGCATATGCCCATCTGTCTTGACCAACTTCTCCCTGTACCTGGAAGTCACCAGCTCCACTCAAGTCCTGGAGGCTCGATGCTTATCCTGTAATCTCTCATCCCCCTCTGCAAGGCCTTTCATGAAGCCGTGGCTCCACTGGCTTTTGCATTGTCACAGAGGCCTCTTCCCCGTGTAACTACTCCCTTGAAGGTTTTTCCTGTCCCAAAAAAAAATGGGTCGACTTGAGTCTTCAGGTTGGGTCCTATCCCAAGTGTGAGAAGTCCAAGGTTCCACCTCTATCCACGTACATGGCTGCTCTGAGCTCTTTCTTATACCCTTGTACCCAGGTACACAGGTTGGCCGTAGCCTGCCAGGCAGTTAGGTCTGGGAAATCTGGGGTGAATTGAGATAGTAGGTCTTCTTGACCTTTCTCAGGTAAAGTCCCTAGCAGAGAAGGCCCAGGTAAGGTGGAAGCATTGCTTTCCATGAAGACCAGCGGAAGCCAAAGCCAGCCATGGGTGTCTTTGCACTGCCAAGGAGAATCTTACCAAAAGGACCTTGAACAGAACAGGGCTCATAGAAATGCAAGAAGGACAGGTGGTGGGAGAGAGAGGAGCAGACGTTCATATTAAGGGTTGGCAGCCATAAAGAGAAGCTTCCCTCTTCCTGCCTTCCCTGCATCCCTCTCCCTCTCCCTGCAACCCCCTGCACCTCCCTGCCTCACCCTGCTGCCCCTGCATCCCCCACCCCACCCCTGCCCCACTCCCTCTGCCAAACAATGACTTTAAAATGGTCTCATTCTTTTGTTCTTCTCCGGGCATGGCAGGCTCAGGGGTGGCTGTTCCAGGGAGAGATTGCAGGGAGTAGGTCAACAAGAAGGAGCTGTGTCCTGCAGCCACTTCACAGGCACAGAGGACACTGAATGAAGCCCAGAGGACTCCTGCCCCTCATTCTTGTCTAAGGAAGTGGGCAGTGGACACCCTCAGCTAAGATGAGGCTGCTGTAGGAAATTCTCTTCCTAACTACTCAGATGATCAGGACTGAGGCCTGATGGAATGAGAATGTGGGGTTTGCACTGTTCCCCAAACACAGCTGCTTCTCAGCAGAGAGTCAAGGTTGACATTTCCGTCCCAGAGACGCTCTCCTCAGGATGGCCCAGGCAGGAAAAGAGACCCCGGGCCAGGAGGGACGTCTGGGTGAAGAGAACAGGAGGCCTTCCTGACTTAAGATCTTTTCTACAAACCTACAAATCAGAGAGAAGTTAATTCAGACGCTGCGATTTTACTGATAAACGTCAAAATATGTAAATATCGAACCCACTTCCTTCAGCCACTAAAACAAATGGAAAACACATTTATTAGCATAGAGATGAGCTTAATCAAATCAGCCAAGTACAAATTAGCCACAGGAAATGTAATGAGCTGGGAATTAATTAGCAGAGGAATGATAATAATGTTGCTTGCTGATCACCTCAGGCCGGCTCCCGCAGCCACAGGACCAACGATGGCTGATCTGTCCTTTAGCAGGAAGCCCTGAGAAGGGGGTCACCAAATAACCCCAGGCTCTTGGGAGGCAGAGAAAAAGGACTGTGTCCTAGGGAGCTAGACAGGCACCTTGAGACCCAGCATCCTCTTCTTGGGCAGCTTCTAGAGGTGCCTTGGGTGAGCTATGCAGTCCAAGGATAGCAGGAATCACTAAGCGTTAAGGGGGCCCCAAGCAAGTGCTGAGAAGACCTGGCCTTGAGGTGGGTTGTTTGTTCGGTCTTGGGAGCTAGGGGGAGGGTCTCCAATATGGAGGCTCCACGGTGTCTTGTCTCAGATAATTGTGGAACTAGAAGATACTTGTGTCAGCATCCCAACTAGCTGTGTGCTCTTCAAACTCTCGGGGAAGGAGCAGGTCTCTAGTCTATTAAAGCTCCACCCAGGAGTGTGCATTTTGGTGCTATAATGAGCCGTAGATCATCTATGGACTCTCCAGATACTTGTGCACCAACCTCGGTGGCCCCTATCAGTTCCAGCCTTAATTTTGCCAACTTCTTTTCCTCGTTTCTCAGTGCGAGTCTGTCCCCACCTCACTCCTCACCTTAGTGTCTTGCTTCCTGGTGGCAGGCGGGGGTGCCTATGTGGAGCGTGCTAGTTAATTTTTAAGTCAACTCGAAGCAAGCCAGAGTCACTGGAGAGGAGAGAGCCTCAACTGAGAAAATGCCCCCATAAGCTTGGGTTGTAGGCGAGACAGTAGGACATTTTCTTAGCGATTGATAAGAAGGCCGTACCCCTGTGGGTGGGGTCACTTCTGGCCAGGTGGTCCTGGGTTCAATAAGAAAGCAGGTTAAGAGCTAGGCATGGTGGCATGCATCTTTAAGCCCAGCACTGAGGAGGCAGAGGCAGGTGAATCTCTGAGTTCAGGACCAGCCTGGTTGACAGAGTGAGTTCTAGGACATCCAGGGCTACTCATAGTAAACCTTGACTCAAAAAAGGACGATGATGATGATGATGATGATGATGATGATGATGTCTTAGTTAGGGTTTTACTGCTGTGAAGAGACACCATGAACAAGGCAACTGTTATAAGGACATTTAATTGGGACTGATTTACAAGATCATAGGTTCAGTCCATTATCATCAAGGTGGGAGCATGGCAGCATCTAGGCAGGCATGGTGCAGGAGGAGCTGAGAGTTCTACATCTTCATCTGAAGGCTGCTAGCAGAATACTGGCTTCCAGGCAGCAAGGATGAGGGTCTTAAAGCCCACGCCCACAGTGACACACCTACTCTAACAAGGTCACACCTCCTAATAGTGCCACTCCCAAGGCTGTGCATATACGACAACGACGACGACGACGACAACAACAACAACAACAACAACAACAACAACAGAAAACAGGTTGAGAAAGCTATGAGGAGCAAACCAGTCAGCAGCCCTCTCCTCCATGGCCTCTGCATCAGCACCTGCCTCCAGGTTCCTGCCCTGCTTGAGTTCCTGCCCTCAGTGCTTTTGATGATGAACTGTTTCATGGGGCTTTGAGTGAAATAAACCCTTACCCCCTCACCCCACTCCCGAGTTGCTTTTGGTCAGAGTGCTTCATCACAGCAACAGTAACCCTAAGACTTGGAGAAGATGGACAGACAGACAACACATTCATGTCAATACACAGGCAGCCTGGGCCTGACGGGCGTTCCCAAAGACAGAAGAACTTGCTGCTGGAAGAGGAGTTGCTGGTTGGTCTGGAGCTGAACCGTGTTCACTCAGGATGAAGGCCTCTGCTGCCTGTGGCTGAGGAGATGGCCAGTGTACCTTACAGTTTTATGTTAATGTGACACAAGCTGAAGCCATCTGAGAGGACGGAACCTCAGCTAAGGAAACGGTGTCGTAAGACCCGGGCGATAGGCAAGCCTGTAAACATTTTCTTAAGTAGTGATTGATGGGGGAGAGCCCAGCCCATTGTGAGTGATGTCATCCCTGGGCAGGCGGTCCTGGGTTTTCTATAAGAAAGCAGGCTGACATGTTGATGTCCATGAGCTGTGTTGCCTCTGGAGACCACGCAAATGGGAATAGCCTGAGAGGCCACTGGAGGCCATGCTCTGTGCTGCACAGGGGGGGCTGTGTCTGATTGAGCCGTGGTCCTGCTGCAGCTGGGGGCCATGTCACTGTCCATGACCTATGTTACCACCAAAGGCCATGCAGATGTCTGTGGTCTGTGCTGCCACCTCCAGCCTTGATGACGCTGTGGGCTGTACTGTCACCTGGGACCATACTGATGACCATGGTCAGTGCTCCTGACAAGAGCTGTGTTGGGGCTCATGGTCCTGCTGCAGCTGGAGGCTGAATTGATGACTGGGAGCTGGGCTTCCTCTGGGGACCTTGTAGGTGTTAGTGGTTTGTACTGCCACCAGAAACCGTGCTGAGGTCTGTGGCATGTGCTGATGCCAGGGGCCAGATGGACGTCCATGGCCCTTGCTGTCGTTAGATATTGTGTGGAAGTCTATGATCCGTGCTCCTGCTAACCGTGAAGGACAAGGACGCTTCTTCTGCAGAGGTAGCGATGATTGCAGACTCACAGCTGAGAAAGAGGGACAGAGAAGCCTTCTATGACAAACTGCTCCCCCCTTAAAAACAAAGTAACAACCTAGACAGGAAGCCATCGAAGAAAACTCTTTAAAATTGTGATAAAAGAGCTGGAGAGATGGCTCAGCGGTTAAGAGCACCGACTGCTCTTCCAGAGGTCCTGAGTTCAAATCCCAGCAACCACATGGTGGCTCACAGACATCCGTAATGGGATCTGATGCCCTCTTCTGGTGTGTCTGAAGATAGCCACAGTGTACTCACATACACAAATAAATCATTTTAAAAAATTGTAATAAGGATGCTGGAGTGTAGCTCTCCACCATAGATGGCTTCTAGCAGGGAAGGACTCACTTTTCTTTAAGGGGTTGGCCACCAGGAGTTTGATCATGGTCCAGTGAGTATATCGCAAACACGAATTGGACTTTAAAAAAAATTTTTTTAAGAGAGGGAGGAGGATAAAAGGGTGGGGACCTGGGAGGACTGGACAGCAATGCATTATGTGAGATTCACAAAAAAAAATCAGTAAGCAATTATGATATGAAATAAAATAAAATGGAAAGAAAGAACAAAAGAATGAATGGAAGGAAGGAAGAAAGGAAGGAAGGAAGGGAGGAAGGAAGGAAGGAAGAAGGAGGAAGAAGAAAAGGAAGGAAGGAAGGAGGGAAGGAAGGAGGGAAGGAAGGAAGGAAGCTAGCTGAGCAAGCCATGAGGAGAAAGCTAGTAAGCAGCGCCCCTTCATGGCCTCTACACCCCTGCCCCAGGTTTGTCCTGATTCTTTTTGATGATGAAATGTGATGTGGAAGCCTAGTAAACCCTTCCTCCCCAAGTCGCTTTGGTCATGCTGTTTTATCACACCAGTAGTAATGCCATCTGAGACAATCAGCTTCTCCACGGGTTTCCTGCAGTACAGGAATAGCTTTTGTTCCTGGAGGGCTGCGGGGTAATGGAGCAAGAGCCTGTTTGTGGTCAGAATCCGAACTGACCTTGAGAAGTCAGTGGGGCAGCCCCACGCCCACCCCAGGGCCTTTGCACTGTTGATTCCACTTGACTTACAAAATAAGTTTAGAACCAGGATTTCAACAGAGAGGTCTGCTCTTTGCTGCTAGAGTCATGGAAACGGTTTTTGTTGTGACCTACCAGTAAAGGGCTTGGGATAACTGTGTGGACAGCTGGGCCCTAAAGAAGACCAGCATGGACACTTTCTAGGTGGAAGACAGGAAAACTTTGTTCTTCTGAAGGCAGAAGTGGGGATCTGCTAGAGTCTTTGAACTCAGTGACTCGACAATGGTTTTGCCATCTGTGAGCTATGGCTGATATGTCTTCTAACTACCACTCAACAAGTTCAGGTCTTGTCACCAGGTTCTAAATCATCAGCTATGACACCTGAAGTTCGTGGCCCACATGAATTACTGATGTAGACCTATTGCCTTGCCTTGGAGACATTAGCTTTAGAAGCTTTATCTCCCATCCTGGTGATTCTGATGCTAAAGATTAGCACCCAACCATGTCTAACACTTTCTCTTTCTTGAGGAATCTCCATGCCATGAAAGAGGCTCCTGGACCCAAAGAGGGCTGGAAAAGGCCCATGCAGGGTGATGTTGGTGTTGAGGAAGAACCTGGCCCTTGTGATAGAAGGGTGTACCTCAGAGTCTATTGCCTGAAGTTTTGCTGGGGGATGTGCTCTATCTGTCCCAAGCCAGTTTGACACGAACCTAGCTGGGCCAGAAATGGTCCCTTTCCTCCTGACACCCTAGGGACAATGCTCCTGTGACTCTAGGAGGCAGGTGTACACGTGTTGTATTTAACAGGAGCCCACTCTGCACACTTCTTCATGGAGAAGGCATTGCCTCTTCTCTCTCTCATCTAATATTCTGTTAGGGTGATGTTAAATTCACGCAGGCTCAATGTGCCCTTGGTCTGCCCAGCGTCTTCCTGGCCCGCTTCTCAGGAAACTAGAACAGAACATTGCTCATGGTGGCAGACACCAAGTCCGAGGTTTTGACACACTCACGTGATCCTGAGGAAGGATCCCTGACTGATCTGAGTTTTAGGCACCAGTTGTTGATCCGTCCACTTGAGAAGCGTCCTGCTCTGGAGATGGTTCTGTGCCCCATGAAGCACTGGGCTCAGCTATTGGATGCCTCCCAGATAGCCACAGGGGTCCCTTCATAACGCTACAGGATCCCTCTTGTCCTACTACTGCTTTGGAGTGCAAAAGAAATGTGCAGCTCTCCAGTTTTAGAGGAATTAGCCCAGCCACAGGAGATGGCAGCTTCCAGAGCAAATCCCGCAGGGCCTCAGACACCAGTACGTCAGCTAGCTGTTCTTTTCTTTTATTTTTTTCCCCCATGTTATGTGAACGTGTGGTCTTTGTATTGCATGAGCTAATTTTACAAGCCTTCTTTTTTTTTTTCTTGGATATTTTATGTATTTACATTTCAAATGTAAATCTCCTTTCCTGGTTCCCCCCTCTCCCATTCCCCCTCCCTCTGTTTCTATGAGGATGCTCCCCCTCCCACCCACCCACTCCCACCTCACCGCCCTGGCATTCCCCTACACTGGGGAGCCTTCACAGGATCAAGGGCGTCTCCTCCTATTGATGCCAGACAATGCCATCCTCTGCTCCATATTCGGCTGGAATCATGGGTCCCTCCATGTGTACTCTGGTTGTAGCTGTTCTTATGGCTTGCAATGGGAGCCTGACTGCAAGGCGTGAGCTGCTAGCCAGGGGTAGAGAGCCCTCTGCTGCCTGCATGTGGGAGCTACATCAGTTCCTGTGTTTGCTGAAATGCTAAGCTGTGTTTGGGGACAGCCCCCCCTCCCCCAAAAGACAGCACATGCTGGCTACATCCTTGTGTGGGAAGGAGGGAAATGACAGTCACGACTTTGACTCTTGGGACTTGATGCTTTCCATAAGCCTTTGCCAACTCCTGCATTCTATCCCAGGGAGGAGAGGGAACGTTCTATGTGCTTTGGCCCTTCCGCATTCTACTGACACCAACTGTCACATCCCACTACTGGTGATATCCACTTAACAATGGCCACCTGCACACGTGGTCTGGCTGATCCTACCCAGGTGATGACCAAGGGGACAGTAGGAGGAAGCACTGGGCATTAATTAGTAGGTTGACTAAGGAAGCTTACCCTCTAGCATCTAGGACCTGGCCTGAGTGTGTAGCACAGGGGGGATCTGTTCTGTATCTGTGATCTCTGTAAGCCTACACCAGATTCTCACAGTTCAGTTTGCACGGGGTTCTTCGATCTGTCAGCCCTGTCTGGAAGCTGGCCTGCTTGACTGTGGTGTATCCTGCATCCGTGTTGAGGGTTCAGTGGCAGCACTGGTTTAGTCTCCAGCTTTTGGCTGCCTCCGGATGTTCTAAACAATGAGCTAGGTTTTGACCCCACAAAGAGAAAATATCCCTCACCCAGATTATGAACTGTCCAAGATGGCTGTCATGCAGATGGATACAAGATCCTTGATAAAGAAAGATCTCTGCAAACGATGATCTCCCAGGGTCTTCATGAACAAGGATGAGGCCAGGCAGGAAGACAGTCACCTCTGCCAGGTTCTGTATGAGGACACAGATCCTTTAAGGATCTTCTGTAATTGGGAATACGAAGAAAGACAAACACAGTCTTTAGGTGCTGGGCAGTAAGGTTGTTGGAGAGCCTTACCCTAGCAGCAGGGTAAGAGACTGAGACCTGTATCCAAATGGCGTCTGAGGTGAGACCTTCAGGAGACTCAGGCAGAGGAACACGTGGGACTCCACTGTGAGGAACTGGGTGTCCTTTATCTTTAGGCACCTGAGGTTTGCTCCAAACCACATTTCAAGCCAGAGCTCCTCTGCCTGTCCAGGGGAACCCAGGATAAGGACAAGCTAGTCCCCTGGATAATTGGGAGTTTGAGCCAGAGAGGAGGTAAAATGGATCGAAGCTACAAGAGAGGCAGGGATCCATCCACAGGGGCAATGCTTCCACCATAGCTGTGCACCCGGGGTTGGCTATAAACACTCCAGCCTTAGGGTTTCAATATCCAAAATGTCCCCCACATCAGGGATGTTTAGAAATCACTGAGGAAGGGGATTTTTGCCTGTGTCTTGTTTAGGGTTTTCATTGCTGAAAAAACAAAAAACAAAAATACTATGACCACGTTTGCTCTTATAAAGGACAACATTTAATTGGGAGTTTGCCTACAGGTTGAGAGGTTTAATCCATTATCATTACAGTGGGGACTATGGCAGCATGCAGGCAGGCATGGCACTGGAGGAGCTGAGATTCCTACCTCTTGTTCCAAAGGTAGTCTAGAAGACTGACTTCCAGAAAGCTAGGAGGAAGGTCTCAAGGCCCACGGTGACACACTTTCTCCAACAAGGCTACACCTCCTAACAGTACCACACTGTGGGCCAAGCACGTTCAAACCACCACAGCCTTGTTAAGTCCCTCCCAAGCTCCATGACAGTAGGGAAGACAGCATGGGTGTTGGGTCCTCATCCTGGATCTTCTCTGCCTGGAGTGGAGGGCTGATGTACTATTGTAGAAGGTATTTTCTTTCAAATACCCCAGAGGTCAGTTGAGGAATGATGTGGATTCTCATGCAAGAAATAATTCAGTCTGCAACACCTCCCGTCTCTCCCCTAAACTTCAGCACCAAAAGGCAGACAGATCTCTGCAATGCTTGGCTGGGGCCAGGCCAGCCATCTCCGCTTGTCTCAACTAGAGTTGGCTTTGGCACAGGTGAGGGAGTGCTTAGGACCAGAGAGGTCTGAATGAGGGTGTGATGCTAAGTTTATGTCTACTTGACACAGATTGGAGTCATCTGGGAAGAGGGAACCTCGACTAAGGAATTACCTCCATTGGTCTGGCTGTGAACATTTTATTGTTGATGGATATTGGGGTGCTCAATCCACTGTGAGCACTGTGTGTCATCTCCAGGCAGATAGACCTAGATTGTATAAGAAAGCTACCTGGGCAAGCTAGTGGGCAAGCCAATGAGCAGCACTCCTCCCTGGTCTCTGCTTTAGTGCCTGCCTCCAGATCCCTGATTGAGCTCATGCCCTGGCTTCCCTCAACGACAGATTGTAACCTGTAAGAAGTAATAAAGTTAGTTTTTGGTCCACATTTATCACAGCTACCGAAAGCAAACTAGCACAGAGGAAGCGATGGTGGGTGGCAATGGGCAGTGTCAGCTCAGGACGAAGAAAAGACAGAAGGAAGATGCCAAACCCTGGGCGGATTTAGGCTCCTAAATTCCAATAGACAATAAGGCCAGGCTGGCTGTGGAGTAGGGAATGTGGGATCCATAAGGGGAAACCAGGTTCAGCTAGGGGTGTTTGTCCCACTGTCCCATGTGGGCGATCACCCACGTCTCTCCGTCTGCCTAGGGGGATTCAGGATGTATGCATACAAATGACAGAAATTCCAAAATGTCTGCTCACGGAGTTCATGATGCCCCCTAGCCCAGGATCACTTGGGTTGAGGTGGTGGGAAGGGTTTATCAGCAACAGGGCATGTCAACCTTCTCTCTCCCACAGTTAGCTCTGTATTGAAGAGACACAAGGAGCACCAGGCTGAGGTCCACAGAATGTCCTAACTATGATTCTCTGTGAATCAGACCTTTGCCCTACATTTCAAACAAGCTCTCAGTCATAGGATCTGTGAGGTCAACAGGTCTGGAGCAGCTAGTGTTCTGCCTCCCATCCCTACATTCAGCCATTAAGGTGAGGTGGACAGGATGAGCATCTTATCAATCCAGAGCAAGCTTGGTCCCTCATTCATCATGGACACCATTGACATGCAGAGTGAGAACATTTGCACACAGGGTGATTTGTCGCATGTTGTACGATAGACCATCATATATATTCTCACCACTGACTGGTCTTAGGACTCAGGCTTAACATTCTGCTCTAATGGATGACCCAGCTCTGTGGACCAGCCACCTTGCCACAGGAAACACAACAGCAAGTTCCTATGCTCTTTCAGGGTCGTCTTGTCCCCTGACAGGAGGAGGATACACTCCCCCAATGGTGTGGCCACTGAGAGCTTACCCTGGCCTAAGTGCGATTTTCGTTGGCTACTCAGAATTGCCGGGTAATAGCTGACAGAACCCTCACAGGACAGGTGTGTATGAGGGTTTAGAGTCCAGCTCTGCAGTGCTCCAGGTCTTCCCTCAGCTGTGGCTCTGAGCTCATAGCTCATAGACCCTCCTGATGTTACAGTGACTACAGATTCCCAACTGGAGCAAAAAGCCTCGAGAGCTGCCCCCTGGG
Source organism: Rattus rattus (assembly GCF_011064425.1). Classification (NCBI taxonomy): domain Eukaryota; kingdom Metazoa; phylum Chordata; class Mammalia; order Rodentia; family Muridae; genus Rattus; species Rattus rattus. The sequence continues at coordinate 157,933,402 of NC_046158.1, forward strand.
ATTGAGTCACATGTCACGTAGCAGGACTGAGCGACTGTCCTGTTGGCCTTCTGGGTGGACTTTAGACCCTGGCCATTTGAAACAGCTGGCTCCTGGTCACAAAAAGAGTACTCTTTACTGTCCTTAGAGGACTTAGAGCAATCCACATCTCCTGTGGGAGCCTTGGAGGAAACAACCCTCACAATGCTGAGGGATAATCTGTGGGGTTGGCTCACATCTTTGACCCAAGAGGAGACCAAGATGGATGACCGGTGTGGGACCCAGCCCCTTCAGGGAAGTGAAACAGAATGTCCAACATGTCTCAGGAGTCTACTGACTCCTTGTCTCAGGAGAACAGCTTGATCACATCCTCCTGCTGTTCTAAAGGCCACCCTCCACCCTCCCCCTCCCCCAGTCCCCAAAACTTTGCTTACTGCAGTCTCTTCTGCCTGTAAACAGTTCCTTTTTCCTTAATGTTCTTGTACTACACACCCACTCAACTAAAAACACCCTTCAAAAGCCTAAGCTCCTTTTTGGTTGTACTGATTTCCCTTTTCTTGGGGACAACCCAGCAATTTGTACCCTGAATCAAGATTTGCTTTTGACCTCAGCCAGTGCTGGTGACCTGGTTCTCTTGTTAAGCCACACAAAGTCCTGATACTCCGTGTAGCTCCCCATGTGATGCCTTCAGTGCCACTCACAGGATTCATCTGGGGTGGGGCGGAGTCCCCAGGCAGAAAGCACATATCGCCTCCCAGCCCTGCACTCTCCTCTGCCTCCCACAGACATGAAATTCTAAGAGATTTACAGATGGACAAAGCACTGAGACAGCAATCCTCTTCCAGGATGAGAACACAGAGCACAGGACATGGGTAGCAGGGCTGTGACTTCTGTGCAGGTCACTTGGGTGGTGGGCTTCGGACAGATACACGGTTGCAACTTTACAGCTGGCATTTTTTTGGTCCTGATGGATACATAGTTGCAATTTTACAATGTGGATGCATTCAAATGTCTGTGTCATAGCATGCTGTCTTTGTCTGCTTCATAGCACGCTGTCTTCAGCCTGTTCCTTACATGTGACCAGAGATCACCTTATTTTGTTCCTGGTGCAGCAGCCCTTCACTTGCCAGTAGCTTGTCTGACGTACATCTCCTTCTGGGTCTGTCACAAGGAAGAGGTAGTGGTCTCAAGGTAGGTCCTACATCTGAGCCAGGGAGGTCCAGGCTGAATTCTAGCTGGTTGGCAGTGTCCCTCGTGGTTTACAGATCTTTAAGTTAGGCATAAAACCTAGTTGATTGCCTCTTGCAAGTCATGGCCTCACCTATTTCTTCTACTTTGAGTCTGCTAGGCTCTCAGTCATGGAGCAGACCAGCATCCTTCATCCTTCAGAGACATGTGGTCCTCCCATTACACCACAGTGAGCATCCTGTGGATGCTGCTCCCAGGCCCAGTCTGTGCCACGCCCTTGTATCTTTTCTGGCTGGCTGTGCAGAGAAGAGCTGCCAGCTTCACCTCCACCTGCCACATCCAAGCTGGTCCTGTTTCTGCTCCATTCACACCCACGGATTCCATCACTTAGAAAGGCCCATTTCTTCCGAGCCAGGGATTTTATGACTCTGAGGATTAGAAGCTGTTATCCAACCTACCCTAGAGCACTCTATTCTGATTTTATGATAAGCTTCACTAATAAACTGTTTAAAACATGGTAATTGTGTTTATTGTATTCTTTAATTATCACGTGTATCACTAAAGATGCTGCTTCCCCTGAGAATTACAGGGCCTTCCTGCTTCTTCCTGCACGGAGCGTGTCTGTACATATATGTCTCTGTGGGCACCCATTTATGTGTGTGTCTATATTTGTGAGTACATTTATGTCTGTTCCTCACGTGTGTGTGTGTGTGTGTGTGTGTGTGTGTGTGTGTGTGTGTGTGTGTGAATCACCTAGCATATTGTTCACATTCTTCAATAAGAAGGGCTCCTGGGAACCTGCCTATTGGGTCTGGACACTGATTTAAAGCAGGCACTGAGGCGTTGCAGAGAATTGCCTGCCCTGGGAAGGGAGGCAGGAAGCAACACAATACTGCAGTGCGCCTCACTGCGCTTCACACTGCGGTTTATTTTGAGCCTGCCTAAGATAGATTATTTCTCCTTTCGGGTTTCAGACATTTGAAATCCAAGTCTGCTAAGCCCTGGGCTTGGGAGGGATGAGAGTGGCCCCATTGCATTTAAAAGCAGCTGGCAGGCGGGGTAGGGGAAGCTCTGCCCCCATCCAATTGCTGAACTGAGCTAAGGCTTGCAAGGTGAGCCAAGAATCCCAGCTCCACTTTTGCTCAGCTGGCTCTGAAGGACTCTGACCCTCCAGTGGGAGCTCTAGATGCCTACAAAGCTGTCTCCTTTCTAGCCTATGTCCCTTCCTCTGAGCTGCAGCAAGTCTCTGGCCTCCATCCAAGCTGCTTATCTGTCCAAGTGGTCTTCGTGCAGGTGACCAAACACAGCATCAGATTCATCCCAGACCTGCTCTTTGTATCAGACACCAGGTTCAAAGGCCATTTATTTTCTCAGGTTGAACCTGGGCGTTTCCTGGTTCCTAACATGGGCCAGGAAAGACAGCATTACTGAAACGGTTGGGTATGGAGTGTGGGATGATTGTAAGGTCCTTTTTGATTGGCTCATGGGGTGCTGGCTGCTGTGGCCTGCATGCTGAATACCAGACATGTCAGGTATCAGCTTTACAGCTGATCTAAAATAGGGTGTCGGTAGGTAGACATTTGTCTAACAGGAAAGCCTGTATGCCCAGAAAAATGCAGCTTTGGGCGTAAGTGTACATATATGTGTGCATATGTATGTATGCTTGTGTGTACGTATGCCCACATCTTACACAGCGTTTACGACTCGCTCTAAAAATCACCCCTCTGTGTGCACAGGACTCTCTCAAGAAGACCTGAGCCAGCCACACCGTGTGCAGCAGCCCTTTCTCTCTCACTCTGTTCCTTCCTCATTTCCTCCTCCCAAAGCTGACCATAATAAAACAGGGACTCGGAAAAAGTGAGAAGACTCGATGAGACTTATTTTGGTGTCATTTATTCCTGGTTGTGTGTGTAGATGGAATGATTGCATGTGACTTTCCAGGACAGAGCACCTCCCTGCAGCCAGACCAGGGTGAACAGGTCAGAACAGACCAGCTTGAGCTGGCCCTGAGTCACATGGACCCCATGGTTCACAGTTCCTGTGCTGTGGGTCTCGACGCAGTGTTGGGAGAGCTTGCGGACTCCCCTGTCTGGTGTAGTAGGGTGTTGGCATATGACATCTACTGGGGTGACCTGGCACATCCCAAAGGCCAGTTTTATCCTGAAAACTGACTTCACAGCTGTCTTTTCCTTTAGTGTCCGACTGTCCTTCCTCCAGTGGAGTTATCCTGTCAACTGCTGTCTACTGGCTAAAGACTTGGCTTTTGTGTTTCTGAGCTTCTTTTCTGTGAGTGGTCCAGGGTTTCCATGCAGATTTCACCAGGATCTATCTTGGGACCCTGTGGACTCCGGGAAGATGGAGGGTTCTAGCCCCTGAGCCTGTGTGGCGTGACATTATATGTTCTCAAAGCGATAGACATATGTTGTGTGTTCTCAATTATGCCTTTATCGATCACTGTTTTCATGTGGTAAATGAGACCTTGCCTTGACTTCTCCCACTCAGGTGTGGCCACACTTGGTCCTGTCATGGTTCTTTACTTCAGACCAGGAGATCTATTCTGTCTCTATCCTCACCTACACTAGTGTTTCAAGTTACTTGTGAAGAGAAATCTCTCTCTCTCTCTCTCTCATCTCTCATCTCTCATCTCTCTTCTTTCTCCTGTCTTTTTCTTGTCTCTCTCCTGTCTCTCCTCTCTCTCTCTCTGACTTATTTATTTTGGTTTTTAGAGACAGGGTCTGACTATTAGCCTTTGGTTAACCTGGAACAAGCTGGAATATGCCTGCCTCTGCCTTCTCTGCGCGTTATTAACCTCTGGAATTAAAGGTATGTGCCACCTCACCTAACAAGGTTGATTTTTATTTTATGAGTATTGTGTTTTGCCTGCCTGTATATGTCCGGGCACCACATGTATGCCTGGTGCCCACCAAGGCCAGAAAAGGGGGTTGGGTCTTCTAGAACTGGAGTTGCCGATAGTTGTGAACCACTGTGTGAGAGCTGGGAATCCTAACTTGTGACTTTTGCAAAAGCAGCCAGTGCTCTTCACTGCTTAGCCATCTTCTCTAACCCTTGTTGATTTTTCCTAGAAGGTGGTTGCTCATGCCAGGGACTCAAGAAGCCAGATACCTATCACTGATTCTCCAGGTAGTGACGCTTGCCCCCCACTGTGGACACTCAGTCTGAGGCGGTGTAAGGAGGAGGCGTTGGATTTAAGTGGGTTCAGCTTCCTGTCTCTCTGGCTATGCTTCTCACATTTGAACTGAATAGTTCTTCATGCTACTGGCTGAAGTAGGACCCCACTACCCCTACTGCTGCAGCTATGGGTGCTTCTGTAATCTTGAGCTCTGACGTGAGCGTGAAAGGGGAGCAGGGAGGAGCCAGGGAAGCAGGCCGCAATGGGTATTCACAGGCCCAGGACTTGACAGAAGGCCCCGAGCTGGATTCTGCTACTAACAGATGGGGCTCAGTGAGTGAATGTCAGCTGGACACTCAGAGATCAGGGTGCTGGGAAAGGGTATGTGGGCATTAACCAGTCAGTAAACATGCAGAAACTCTGTAGAAGTAATTGATTAGTAACTATCATGTAATTGCAGGGTAATCACATGGTTATTTTTGCTTTGCAAATTAAAGTGTTACTATGAGATTGAACAATTATGCAGGGCAATTAGAGGCTGAGTCACATGCTAATTCTGGTTAAAATAATCAGGTGAACCGCGGGATGGGCAGTTCCTGTACAAACATGGGGTTATGTGATATTATTATTGTATGTGACCAGGGGTGGCTGGCCTTGTCTGTGTCCCGAGGGCTTTCATCAATGACTTTTCTTGCAATGTTCACCACGTACAAACTGCAATGTTGTTGCAGTACGAGGTGCCCTCCATAAACTTAAGCTTTGATGGCCTGGTTCTCAGCTGGTGGTACTGAGAGGTAAGGCATTCTTTTTTTGTTTTGTTATGTTTAAATTTATTTTTATATACATGAGTACACTGTTGCTCTCTTCACACCCAGAAGAGGGCATCAGATCCCATTACAGATGGTTGTCAGCCACCATGTGGTTGCTGGGAATTGAACTCAGGACCTCTGGAAGAGCAGCCAGTACTCTTAACCTCTGAGCCATCTCTCCAGCCTCTGAGGTAAGTCACTCTTGAGGGTATACATTCTTTAATGGATGGTTCGCTGATGAGCTCATACTCAGTAGGTATTTGGAGGTGGTGCTTGTTTAAAAGAAGGTGGTCACGGAGGCATGTCTTGGTTATATCTCTTCCTCTTTATACAAACACTGGACACTAATGGTTTGCCCTGCTAAAGCCATGGAGTCAAAATGCCATGAAATGAAGCTTCTGAAACGTGAGCCAAGATAAACCTTTTCCTGTTCACCTTAATTATCTCAGTTCTTTTGGTGGAGTAGAGATCTGGCTGATGTGACTGTTTACCCAGAGGAAGGGGACCTGGGAACCGACACCAGTGTCCCTGGCTTACTGAGGCCATTCTTAGAATGTCAGGTGGGGAAGACACCAAAGACGCAGGTCTGAACTGCACTTGCAGCAGACCAAATCCTTTCCCGAGATGTGTAAAGCCACAATTGCTGCAGAGAAGAATTTCAGGATAAGCCCGAATGAGCAGAGTCAGAATGAAGCCAGAGTCTGCAGAGTTAGGAAGCTATTTTAATATAAATTCAAGCAAAAGTTTTAATAGAACTAGAGCGTTCAGAGAAAAAGGATCAAGGCACACCCAAGTATGGATGTGGGCTCCTCAAGAGACCAGCCTGAGTAAGTATCTTAACGCAGTAACAAAGCATATGATTTTGGTAGTTTTTGAAACACACCTCAAAGGATTAATTAGGATTTTCTTTTCCCTTTTAATCTCTTTTCCACCCTTTTCAGTAAGTGTGATTATAAGATGGCCCTTGAGGTGCCCTCCTCAGGATTGTTGTCTGACAAGGCAAAACCATACACTGCAGGAATTGCACAAAGGGGCTGGGACAGGTATTTACTGTAAATGGGATTTCTTGGGAAATCCCTAGAGAAGTTCAGGTTTATGGCAGGGAAAGAGAAAGGCCACACTTGGTCAAACATGGCTGCCTGCTGCCTTAGCAGTCTTATTTGAAAGCGTCTCTTGGGGTTGGGGATTTAGCGCAGGGGGAGAGCGCTTGCCTAGCAAGAAAAAGGCCCTGGGTTCGGTCCCCAGCCCCGAAAAAAAAAAAAAAAAAAAAAAAAAAAAAAGAAAGCGTCTCTTATGAAAGGAATATTCTTTCTGTGTTAGCGGCTTTCATGGCAAATGTACTAGGATGCTTTTTTTAAACCTCTCATTGATTCTTTGTGAATTTCACATCGTGCACCCCAATCCCACCCTCTCCTTGTCCCTTTGTACCTGCCCAGCACCTCATAAAGAAAATAATCAACAAAACAAAACAAAACAAAATTTTGCTACAAAAGCTGTCGCGTGTCACAGTGTATCACACAGTACACCCTTTTGCCCACACATCTTTATTTGCAAATGTTTGTTGCAATGAGTCTGGTTCGAAACCTCTGCTATGCTATCAATACTGAATTCTCACTGGGACTCCTCTTGGATATTCCATGTTGCCCTGTGTCATGGAGATCCTGCAGTTTTACGTCTGCAGAAATGACCCCTTCATGTGCTACATGAGTTCATAGATGGGGTAGATGTTGGGTCAGGATGGGCCAACTCAAAGCTTGGATCTAGGCCTGGGGGTTCAGCCTTCCAGGTCTCCTGCACCCATATCACCAGGGTGAGCTCTCTAATTCTGCCCCAGCAAGCTCACCCAACTCATGCAGTAGTTGGCAAGAGGCAGGGCCAGGTCTCCTGCTCTCGCACCCTCAGAGTCATCTCACATGAGCTTCTGCCACCAGGGCCAGCTCTACTGTGCTGCCCAGACAAGGTGCAGGGTCTGCTTTCTCAAGTGCTGCAGCTGGTGAGGGCCAGGGACGGCTCTTCTGTCTGTTTCAGGCAGAATGGGGTGAAGGGGAAGAGGGGGAGAGGGCATCTTTCCCTCACCCACACCATCACATATTAGAAAAGTGGCTGGGTCAGCTCCCTGAAGTGCTGCAGCTGCTGAGGGGCAGAGACAGCTCTCCTGAACCCACACCATCAGAGGCAGCTCTCACATGCTGTCCATGCAGGGGCGGGAGCAGCTCAGACATCAACATGGCATCAGGCAGCAGCCCAGATCAGGGACATCTATCCGCATGGCCTTTGGTGGTGCATGAGCAGAGGACATCAACATAGACCCTGACTGCAATAGGACCACCCACCCAGCCATGGCTTCTGTCAGCAGCATGACCCATAGACATCTACATGCCATACCAGGCATGCCAGGAGGTGGTGGTGGTGGTGGTGGTGGTGGTGGTGGTGGTGGTGCGTGCCTTTAATCCCAGCACTTGAGAGTTAGAAGCAGGTCGATCTCTGAGTTCAAGACCAGCCTAATCTATCTACAGAGTGAGATTCAGGACAGCCAAAGCTATACAGAGAAACCCTGCCTTGAAAGACAAAAGCAAACAAAACTAAACTAAAAACAAAAACAAAAAACTTTGAGACTGGAGAGACGGCTCAGCAGTTAAGAGTACTGGTTGCTTTCTCAGAGGTTCTAAGTTCAATTCCCAGCAACCACATGGTGGCTCACAACCATCTGTAATCTGATGCCCTCTTCTAGCACACAGGTGTACATGCAGATAGAGTACTCATATACATAAAATAAATAAATAAGATAAATCTTTAAAAAGAAAAAAAAAAGAGACTAGGCTCATTCTCTTACGTTAAGGCTGGATAAGGCAACCCAGTAGGAGGAAGGGGGTCGCAAAAGCAGACAAAAGAGTCAGAGGCAGAAGTTAGAGATCTCATTGTTAGATATCCCACAAGAACACCGAGCTACACAACCGTAACTTATTCACAGAACCTAGGTCAGGTCCCTATAGGCTCCCTGATTGTCAGTTCGGTCTCTGAGCCCCTTTAATCCCTGGTGAGTTGATTCTGTGGGCCATTTTCTTGTGCTGTCCTTGACCTGTCTGGCTCCTTCCTCTCCCTCTTCTGGAGGATTCTGTGAGCTCTGCCTGATGTCTGGCTGTGGGTCTCCGCACCTGTCTCCATCAGCCATTGGGGGAAGCCTCTTTGATGACAACTGGGCTAGACACCAACCTATGACTATAGCAGAACGTCATTAGGAATCGTTTTATTGGCTTATTTATTTATTTGCCAAACAAATACCAAAACAAACAGACAAGCCAAAACAGAACAAAATGAAACAGAAAGTCCACAACATTTCCAAGTTTATTTTGTGCAGTGCCTGCCCTGGAGTGTGGCTGACAGACCACTTGGCCAGTGGGGATCAATTGCAGATAGCTTCCTGTCTAGAAGGGGGACTCTATGTCTTCCCTCCCCTCTCAGTACTGGGACCTCTTTGCGGGCCTTGCGCATGTTGCTACAGCCTGTGCGTTCATGTGTATGTCGATCCCAGCGTCTGGAAGATACTGTATCCTTGGAGTCCTCCAACCTCTTGGGCTCCAACCATCCTTCCGCCTTCTCTTTTGAATAGATCCTTGAGCCTTGAGGGGAGGGGCTTGAAGAAGGCATCCACGTATGGCTGGGTGTTCCAAAGGCTCTTTCTCTCTCCACATTCCTGTGTTGTGGGTCTCTGTGTTAATTATCATCTACTGCAAAACGAAAACTTCTCTGATTAAGAGCAAGCAAGGCACTGATCTGTGGGTACAGTGATAGTCATTTGCCATTTGGAGTCCTTTTTTTTTGTTGCTTTTTTTGCTGTTTTTCTTTAGTAGTAGATTTCCCCCCTCAGCTCCTAACTTACCTAGTTCTTAGCAGTGTTAAGTAGGCATGGGTTCCATCTCATGGAGTAGGCCTTAAATCTAACTTTAAAAAGTGGTTGGTTGGGGCTGGAGAGATGGCTCAGCAGTTAAGAGCACCGGCTGCTCTTCCAGAGGACCTGAGTTCAATTCCCAGCAACCACATGGTGGCTCACAACCATCTGTAAAGAGATCCGATACCCTCTTCTGGTGTGTCTGAAGACAGCTACAGTGTACTTATATATAATAAATAAATAAATTTAAAAAAAAGTGGTTGGTTACTCACATAACGTTTGTGCACTGTGTACTGGAATTCTAATCCTTAGCTGGTGAGACTCCAGGGTGAGAGCCTCATTTCCACAATGTCATCTTTCTGTCCTGCCTTATGGAGCGGTAAACACAGTTCCAGAAATTTCTTTTTCCTAACGTCCCGGGATTTAGGCCAAGGTGGTTATCTCAGAACCCACTTTAGCAATGGGCTCTGCTGCGTGCTGGACATGCAGCTCACACCTGGATGCCCAGCCCTATTCACATAACCCATGACCTCAGGTTTAAGATGATCTTATGGAGGAGCCGAGGTGGATGGGCACCCAGTGAAGCCTGGGTGACAGTCAGTGCCCGGAAGACTTGTGTGTATGAACTCGTGCATGCTCGCACACATTTCTCATACTCTCGAAGTGATGTTCATACCCATCTCAGTGCAAAGTTTGGAGCCTATCTGGGGAGACAGACAGAGGCTTGTGATACAACCAAAGGCTTGGTCGTTAGGAATGGGCTATGGGCAAGGGCCTTGGCCAGAGCTCTTTGTCCCCTGGGGCAGGGAGTTCTAAATGGGTGTCCTGTGTACTGAGGAATATTTAGGAGACTCCTCGCCCTTTTATCTCTGCAATGTACTTAACTATGGTAATTGAGAATATCTCTAGACATCGCCAAACTGCCCCCCACCATGAACGTCACCCAGTGAGAGGCCTGGTCAGGAACAAGCATGGGAGACTTATTATCTTCAGGCTGAACTGACCTGCAGCATATTTATAAATAAAGTTTTATTGTCACACAGGCATTGCCACAGTCCACACCGACACTTTGTGTGGGAAGGTTGCCCCTCCAGGTCAGTTAGGCTAGTTGAGACCAAGGTCATTAAGAGGCAGATTTTAAGTAATCTGCAGTTTTATGTTATAATGAAACTATTTCTGATACACATTGGTGCTAGAAAATGAATTAAATGTATTAGATGCTATGAGTAGGTGCTCTCCCCGGACCGCTCAAGAGCTTCCAGGTGCAGAGTCCAACCAGAGAGACCAAGATCCGTGTTCTGCTTGAGAAATGCAGTTACAACCTCCAGTCTTGTTGTTATAGTTGAGCAAAGCAGATACTCATGCGTGTGTCTGACATTCATATACACAGTAGGTGTTCATGCACACAGTAAGTGTCCGTGTGCACAGCAGATCTTTGTGCACACAACAGGTGCTTGTGCACACAGTGGGTGTTTGTACAGGGGATATGAGAGTCTGCAAGCCTCACACCAGCTGAGATGCTCCCTAGACCTAATCAAAGGCTTAGGCATGGCGTACACACCTGGTGCTACCTCCCTGCGGGGTTCCGTGTGGTGGAGCTGCTGCTTGGGCTCACACTTTCTCATTTAACCTACACCTTACCAAAGCAGGTATTTTTCTTCAAGGATCCTTTCTGCTTCCTGTTCCCACCTCTCAGTGTTCCAGGTCCCAAAAGCTGCTTCTCTCTCCAGTATGAGATATGGGACACCCCAAAATTCCCTGAAATGTATGTACTGTGTGGCTTTGTCCATTATCTGAGGCTTTGGTGTCCCCAACACTGGGGCATGCTCATGAGCCTGGCCAGATGGGACATGGCTGTCCTGGGCCATGATAGAGTCCTGGCAGGGACCATGTCTCTTGACCTTGAGGATGGAGGCTTGACACAGAGCCAGGAGATCTGGACACAACTGCAGAGATGACCGGCCATAGGCTGGGCCAGCACTGCCCGGGAGATCGGTCAGCAGCCAAGGTTCCCTCACCCCTCTCAGTAGTAGGTGGAGACCATAATAGGACAGACCTCCTTTAAAGATCCTCTGCAGTCTTGACACCCTCAGGAGACCCCCCAATACGGTAGAACCCCAAGTTAGCCTTCCAAGTTTGACTTTCTGGGTCTTCCTAACCATACTCAGAGAAGCAGGGTTTCTAATAGGCTAAAGGGCACAGGTTACAACCACACCCTGACATTCAGTAGGTCAGTGTGCTTTAAATTAGGTGAATGCTTTCTTCCAGTCCAGAATACACCACAAGCAGTTCGGGGAACTGGCAATTTAGTGGTTGAGAGGAGGGGCAGTTAAATGCATCCTGGAGAGAGTCATAAAAGCAGACAGCAGTTTGGGGAGACTCCGCTTGTAGGCTGTCGGTTCTGGGTGCCTTTCTCTTCTGTGTTTCTTTTCTTCTCTGTCTCTTCTTCCCTCTCATTTTTTCTCTTTTTCTGTCTCTTCTGTGTTCTTTTCTCCCTCTTCTAGCTCCTCCTCTCTGTCATGTGCTCTCCTCCCCCCTCCTGTTTCCTTCTGTGTTCTTTCTTTTTCCTCTGTCTTTTCCCCGTCTCCATCATCTGTTTTCTATTTCTACCTGTTCTCTCCCTTCTCCAGTCCCCATTCATAGCTGTTCCCTCACACAGAAGTGAGGGAGTGGCCCATGTGGTGTTAGAAGTAGGGCAAGGAGAGGGGAAAAGGGAGGGGTGAGGGGAGTGGGAAGAGGGTGGGGGAAGGGGAAGGGAGAGGTGGAAGAGGATGGGGAGAAGGAAGAGGAAGAAGAAGAAAGTGTGAAACTATGGAAAGATTTTCCTCTGGAAATAATCCTGTTACATAAGAACTGGACTGGCACTTAGGGTGGGTGTCTCTTAGCCTTACTGTCCAGACTGACAACCCACCTGGGTGGATGTCTCTCAGATCCTACATGCTAGTTAGCAGATAGGACATATGAGAACATTGGAAATTAGGAAAAAAATGAGTTCAATATGCCCCTTATAGAACGTGACAAAACAAACCCAGAACCGTCAACTTTGTTACATTTTAAACTCAGCGACTTAAAAAACATTACTTTGTCTTTTCATGAAGAAATCAGTTGCAACTTTTTATCCAACCCAGCACCCGGGAAACAGTGGCGCTTCCTGTGCCAAACCATCCTCCACAGTCTGAGGCATGGATCTCAGGGACGTGCTCTTAGGGTGTCTATGAGCAGGATGTGGGGAAAGCTCCCAGCCACAAGTCATCCATTGGGGAAAACACATGTGATCCGGGTGTGAGGTGAACAGAAGGGAAGACTTAAGTGACAATTCTAGGCCCCCAAGTCGTCTCTTCAAGAATGAGCATGTGGGAACTCAGTAGAATTGTGTTTGGAATGTTCTAGAGTAAACATCTCCTTGTACCCTTGCATAGTGATGCCAGTGGCTTGTGGCCATCCTTCTCTGTTTCTGCAAGAAAGCCGTTTTGCTGGACAGTTAGAGGCTGGCCTCAGAGAGAGCTGGTTAGGAGTCCTGAGTTCTGGGTATCACCAGCACACTTATCTTTAGGGAGATAGAAGCACGCTCAAAGCAGCAACAGCTGTACACGCTTCCTTAGTCTTCTGGTTTACTGCAAAGAGAAGGCCATGGTCTGATCCTCATTCTAGGAAATAAAATCTGGTTCTTGTGTTAGGAACCAGCATGAAGTATTTGAGCTAAAGTAGCAGCTGCACCAGAGGTCAGACCAAGGTCAGGGATTTGGAGAGACCCAGGCCAGTCCATAGGAACCAAAGACCCACAGAAAGCACAAGCTGACCTTTATAGTTCCTGTCACCACTGAAGAGCCATGATTCCAAACTTGTCCTAAAGGCAGTTAGAGTTAAACCGTGTCTCCATCTTCCCAGCTTGGATGGATGGTTGCGTTTGTATGGGCAACCCTGAGCTCTCTCTAAGTGGAGGGCACAAGGACATGACAACTAAAATCAAGCCATCCAGGGACTCTGGAAGAGATTCGACATTGAATGGGACATTCTTAATGTAAAAGTTCACACTGTGTGTACCACCTGTTGTGTATGTATTCCAACCACAGAGCAGGTTGAAAGATTACAGTCAGATGGAAGGATCCCAGGAGACAGAAGAGTTTCCCTCAAGGACGGCCGTATCTCAGTATCCACGGGAACCCATGAATGTAGCAAAGATAATAGTCACAACAAAGGGAACCATCAGGGCTGACCGTTCTTCATGCAAGCGGAGTTTCCTGGCCAGTCCACAGTGAGTCACGGAGGGTCCTAAGAGTAGAATCTGGAGGAGAAGGAGCTGTGAAGACAGGGACTTTTGCCTTAGTTTCCTTCTGACCCCTCAGTTGCAGGACAATGGACAGGATTGGATTACTTAGAAAAGTCACAGGAAACCACCAAGGACCAAACAGGTAACACCAGTCATGCTTCTGTTCTGCAGAGCCACTCGTGAGGGGTCTGATGGACTCTGAAGCAGAAGAGCCCAGGGCTCCTTGGCATCTCTTTCTGTCCCAAGGAAAGGTTCTTGTGGCCTCAGCCCCTGCATAGCAAACCCTCTTCTCTCTGCACACGCACTACTGCAAAGACAAATGTTACAGAAGTTCAGACTTAAAGTAACACAAATAATTGCCTTGGTGGGCTAGAGATATGGCTCAGTGGTTAAGATCACTGGCTGCTCTTCCTGTGATCAAACTGTGATTCCCAGCACCCACATGGTGGCTCACAATTATCTGTAGTTCCAGTTACAGGGGACCCAGTGATCTCTTCTGGCCTCTGCTGGCATCAAGCACGTGGACACACACATATTCATACACATAAAACAAACATAAATAAATCTTTACAAAAAAACCCCACACCAACACTGACTAGCCACCTGAGGTCATACGTCCCATTTTCTCATCTCTAGTCAAGAGGCAGCTCTGGTGGGGGCCTGGATGACTCAGTCAGTGAAGTGCTTGCCACACAAGCACAAAGACAGTACGATCCCCAGCACACACGTTAAAACAAAGCAAAACCAGAACAAAGTGTCAGACACTGCAGTACACACCAACCGCAGTGAGAGGCAGAGGCAGGAGGACCTGTGTAAATTGTTGGCCAGCCAGCCTAGTTACATTAGCAAGCTCTGGGTCCAGTGGGAGACCCTGCCTTAAAAAATAAGGTGGAGGGGTTGGGGATTTAGCTCAGTGGTAGGGCGCTTGCCTAGGAAGCGCAAGGCCCTGGGTTCGGTCCCCAGCTCCGAAGAAAAGAAAAAAAAAAAAGGTGGAGAGAAACTGAAGAAGACTCCCATACATACACACACACACACACACACACACACACACTCTAACACACATGTACCTGCATACATGAACATACATACTCTCACACATACACACATGTACACACACACATATAAACACACACAATACACATAAACACACACACACGTACCTACATACATGAACACACATATACACAAACTCATACACACATAAACACACACACCTGAATACATAAAGACACACGCATACATGAACACACATATACACACACTCATACACACTTAAACACATACACCTGAATATATAAACACACACACACACACACACAGAGGCCAGGGTGGGTCCCATACCCTACAGGCTCAGAGGAAGATGGCTTCCTTCCTCATCTACCTCCTATCCCCTAGAGGGGAAATTCTATTGTCATGTGGACCCTGCTACCTCTCAGAGCCAGCAGTGCAGTGCCCCCATCTCTCTACAGGACTCAGCCTTTCTCTGACCGCCTTCTTGCTTGACACAGCGGGCCACATACAACTTCAGGGTCCTTTTCTCCTCAAGGTCCTCAATTCACATTGCTACACAAAGTCCTTTTGTCATTTTGTAGATGAGAAGGGACACTCCCTTCACAGGTCAGGGATGTGGCTGAGTGACAGCTGCGTTTGCATGGCTGCTTGCACAGCTCTGGCTGCTTGATAAGACCAGGTGCCAGGGAGGGACGGTGGGAAGGATAATAGGAAAGGAGAAGGGAGAGAGGAGGCGCTTCCCTTTCCAGCTTTCTGGCGAGAGAAGAAAGAGGACTCAGTTCAGGGACAAGGCTGCAAGGGAAACCTGTCTTGGACTATTTCTCATGCATCTCTCTTCAGAAACCTAGCACTGCCCCAGCATGGGATGTAAGTCAGTGAAATAAAGAGAGCTCTGCACAGGCAGCTCCAAGCCCTCTCTCTTATGTCAAGGTCGGGCAGGTGGGGGCTGGACAGATGAAGCTGTCAGTGTACCATCTGCCAAGCCATGGGCTCCTTTGCCATGACACCTGGTGTACGCTCAGAAGAGGGGACAGAATGTCTCACTTCCTCAGGATGTCAGAAGGTCCTTGGGGGCTGCTGGGCTCTGGACCACAGAGTATATTTGGGTGGGACTGACAACCCCACGTGGAGAAGGCACCCATAGAGGGAGGGTCATTTCAGGAGGGAACAGCCCCATCCTGTGCAAACTCTACCCCGGATGCTCAACTCTGAGCCCTTGGATGTGGGACTGAGAAGGAAGATGGGGGAGGGTGTGGGGTGTGGAGGCCGAGACAGAGGTAATGTGGCAGAAGAGGAACTGGGTTGCAGCCTTAGGAACTGTCAGGGTGGGGAGACCAGACCGCTTAATCTCCAGTTCCTGTCCTGCCCCATCTCAGCTCAAGACCTTGACAATATAAGACATAGCATCCTCCAAATGATCAGACTTTATTTTTGATATGCTTTGGTAGACTGGCTCTGGCTAAGAAAGGGTCCATGAGAAGGGGCTTTATTCTGCTGTATTCCGGCTATCTGCAGCAGGGGGATGCTTACAGGGTGTTTTTAATACAATGGTGGATGGATGGTATAAGGCAGCAGCGACTCCTTACATCCCCTGGTGAGAACAGCTCTGCTTCATGGAGGGGGAGGAGCTTGGCCTGGGGGAGGAGGGCAGAATTGGGGGTTGCCATGAAAAGTGGGTCAACAGAAAAGGGGTGAATGTCCTGAAGGTGTTAAGTGGGTGGGTTTTGGGTGGTGACTCAGAGAACTTTCAGTAGCCAGGAGCTGCCTTAACCTGTCTGAAGTCAGCCTGCCAGGATCCTATTTTCCACGATAAATATCCCGCCCAGTCCTGAGGAGTAAAGTGTTTTATCACCTCTCACACCCCTGGAATCTACCTTCCTGCTTTCTTTCTCCTTGACAAAGCCATTCATTTTGCTAGCCTCCCCCCCTTTGAGAAGAATTGTCGGATAAGCAAAGGGCAGGTGACAGAGAGAAAGAAGATTATTCTGTGGGTGGGTGGAGGCATGTAGGGTTGCCTGTGGGGGTGTGAGGGGGCCGTGTGGAAGTATACAGGGGTGGGAGAGGGTGTCTGTGAATGTGTGAATACATGGGTGTGTCTATGTGAGTGAGTGTGTGTGTCTCTGGGCATGTGTGGGGTATAAGGGTGTGTCTATGTGAGCGTGTGTCTATGCGGGTGTGTGGGTGTGTTTGAGTGTGTTTGTGTGAGTGTGGGGGTGTGTGTGGGTATGTGATGATCAGGGTGTACTTTCCCACACACGCCTCAGGCTGCAGCAATGTGTCAGGTGGGTTCAGCCTCTGCTCGCATCTGCAAGCCGCGTAATCACCACAAAGTCACTCCATGCTCCTGGCTGTGCGGGTTTTTCTCTTCCTTTCTCTTCCATAGCGTCTTACCCTGCAAGTGACAATTAATGTTGGAAAGAACATAAAATGGAGGAGAAATTACAGCAATTTATCAGCTGAAATTATAGGTGTAGACACATGTCAGCAGTGGAAATGGTTTCTATCAAAATTAAAGTATTTAGAGATTTTCCTCAAATTTCAAATTATGCAAATTCCATTTTCTGAGATGCCACAGCATGGTGGCTTTAATTGCAGGCTTACTAGGAATGTCTCGAGAAACACAGGGACTTGAGGGTCTCTCTCCTTCCTAGGCAGATCTTTCATGCATGCCCACAACTCACAAATGCAGGAGCGGCGTCATCCAAGCGCCAGACAGACCTAGGTCGTGAGGAGGACTGTAAGGGGCCATAGAGACCTGCTGCAGCGTGACGGCAGAGTCTGCCCACCTCAGAGACAGCCGAGAACTGGAGCACTGGTGCCTGTTGGTACCTTGGCCAAGGTAACCCTAGCATGCTGTACAGGTTCCCAGAGCAGTAACATCGGCTCAATGTGTTTCCCAAGCCCCTCCTTGGTTAAATATCACTCAGTGGTCAGCAAGAATACAACCGCTCTGTGCTGTAGTTTGCAGCTTGAATGTTCCCCGGGATTTTCGTGCTGGAATTTTTAAAAAAGATTTATTTATTTTATGCATAGGAATGCTTTGCCTGTGTGTATATCTGTACCTGTGGAGGCCAAAAGAGGGAGTCAGATCTCCTGGAATGGGAGAGATGGGTGGTAGTTGAGTTGTTCTTCTGGCTGGCTCTCCTGTACCCACCCCACCAGGGCTAGCTCTCCTGCTTGTAGCAGCCAGCCCTTGGGGCTTGGCCCATGACACCACAGCCAGCTCTACCATGCTGCCTAGGCGAGGTTTGGGGGCTCTCCTCTACCTACATCAGTCAAGCGCTTTTTAATTATGTTTTTTTTTAAAGATCCACATTTTATAAATGTGGTCTCTTATGCTGATTAAATCTGAACATTGACTGTTCCTTGCATTCTTGAGGTTAACCGAGAGGCCCGTTGTATGTATCTCATTGATATTCTGTGGGAGGCTCATTCGATAACATCTCTGCACGGGATTCCCACTCCCATCTACATCTACCAGGTGAGAGATAAAAGGCAAGCTCCCTGCTCCCACAGCATTGTTGGAATCACAGCGCTTCCCCTTGCGCTCTGAGTGATGGAATGGCCACTATGACCACAGGGTTTGG
The DNA here is from genome assembly GCF_011064425.1 of Rattus rattus. NCBI lineage: Eukaryota > Metazoa > Chordata > Mammalia > Rodentia > Muridae > Rattus > Rattus rattus. The sequence continues at coordinate 157,951,265 of NC_046158.1, forward strand.
GGTAGGTTTCCCCATTTTTTTTATAGAATAGGGTAGGCATTAACAAAAAGGATCATGGCTCTTAGTCACCCTTAACCAAGCCCTGTATGAGAGAAGATTTTTTGAGTTTCTTAGGCCCTGCCTGTTCTGGACTGGGATTCCCTAAAACGCCCTGTCCACAATATGTGGGAGATGCTGGGGAAGGCTCAGAACTCTTTGCCAGGAGGCCAGGCACTGGCTTTCCCCCAACCGCCTCACATCCTTCTAGTGCGGTGGCTGTTTTGTGTTCATGGCATTTTAGCTGGAGGGAGGACCTCGGAGCAGGACACCTATTTCATACTGGTGAGACAGAAGTCCTTAACTCACCCGCCCCTGTCATTGAGTGTGGTTGGGAATTAACCCAAGCTTTTAGATTTATTTATTCTATTTTAGCCATATGGTTGTTTGCCGCATTTACCTGTTCACCACATGGGGGACTGGGTGACTGGTGCCTACAGAAGTCAGTAGAGGCCATCAGATCCCCTGGAACTGGTTGTGAATCACCCTAAGGTTCCTGGGAATGTGGATCCCCTGGAAGAGCAGTAGGCGCCGTTCACTGCTGAGCCAACCCCCATTCGTTTTGTTTCCTCTTTGGCTCGGACATTCAAGACAAACCACACAAAAGCTAATGATGGGCATTTTCATACTTGACCAATAAGACTTAACAAAACACATGATTAAGTCACAATGTTTGTTTCGGATTTTTGCATTATGTTTTTGGTTTACATGGACCCAACTTTGGAAAACGTAGGCTTAGATATTTCAAAGCCTATTTTATTTAGGGTTATTAAATGTTCCAGCCTCCCTTCTAGCCTGCTGACCAGAAGGTAGGGGAGAAAGATGGTTAATAGGACAAGGGGGTTGTGGACCTGTTTAGAAGTAGTTCTTAAGGAGTGATTCCAACCTTTGTTGTCTGGATATCATCAGTCCAGTCCAAAAGCAAACACCAAACATGAGTCAATAGTGTTTCTCTCTACGAAGTCATGACAGGCAAAGACCGGAGAAGTATTGCAAGGTGTAGTAATGCAAGAGCATTCTTTCACTGTCTGTGGGGGTCTACTTATATTCTTTCACTGTCTGTGGGGGTCTACTTATATTCTTTCACTGTCTGTGGGGGTCTACTTATATTCTTTCACTGTCTGTGGGGATCTACTTATATTCTTTCACTGTCTGTGGGGTCTACTTATATTCTTTCCAAACACCACGTACCGTTTTGAGTGTCTGCTCCAGCAAAACATTGTATGTCCCCTCCCAAGACAACTTCCGGAAAAACACCACATATCTGTTCTCAGCAAAACATCCTGTCATAAGACAGTTTCCAGAAAGAAAAAAAAAATCACATGACACAGCTGAGTCGTTAGAGAAGCCAGAAATTTCTAGTTCAGGAGGATGCTGTGTTTGTGGGCTACATCTTCTTGTCTTCCTGAAATGAAGCCATGGCTGTGTGATTTGGGTGAAAATGGCCTCCATAGTCTCGTATGTTTGAATACTTGGTTCCCAGCTTACGGAACTGTTTGGGAAGGATTGTGAGGTGTGGCCTTGTCGGAGAAGGTGTGGCAGTGCTGGGATTTGAGACTCATGTCATTCCCAGTAGGCTCGCTGTTTCCTGCTTGCAGTTCAAGATGTGAGCTCTCAGCTGTTCCTGATGCCTTACCTTTCCTCCACCATCATGGACTCTAACCCTCTGGAGCCGTAAGCCCAAATAAATGCTGTCTTCTGTAAGTTGCTTTGGTGATGATATTATTATCGCAACACTAGAAGGTAACTAATACAATGGCTTATTCCTTGCTGCTCTTTGAGCTCACAGCAGAGACTGTTCAAAGCTGAGCCAGCTCTTCTCCCTGCTCTTCTATTTAGTGATGGGATTGATTTGTTAGCAGCTTTTCGGCTGTTGGTTCTGTTTTGACACAAAGACCATACCAACTGCATGAAACTATTTGGGTTATCTTCTTACTTTTTGATAAATCACATTTTTTTGAGATGCTGTCTTATACTATATGCCAGGCTGGCCTTGAGCGCAAGGCAATTCTCTTGCCTCCAGACTGCTGGGTTTATAGATGTGCACCACCACATCCAACTGAACTACTCTTAAAGGTTTTATGTTCTGCCCCTAAAAGGTTTGACAACATGTTAAGGTTTGGTCTTTTGCTGTGTATTGTAATGCTAAGACTGGTTGCCCCAGAGACGAGAAAGTCTGCAGATAGACTTAGGTGATGCTATGTAACCTTGCCCCCAAGTTATTTCTGATTGGTAAATAAAGATGCTGGCAGCCAATAGCTGGGAAGAAGAGATATAGGTGGTTTTGAGGTTCCCGGCTTGGTTTTGGAGGAGAACCACAAGGGGAGAAGGTGAAGGAGGTAGAGAAAGTCACCATGGGTTATATAAAAAGAAAACATGGCCCTGAGGACTGGCCAATTGGAGTTAAGAGCAGCCCAGATGAAACATAGTAGATAATAACTTGGGGTTATCGATAAGAAATAGATTTTCATAGTGTAGAGGGTACATATCTGTAGTGCCGATTAAGGTTTATTGCAAATAATAAAAGTTGTGTGTCTTTTATCCAGGAACTAAATGGTCAAAGGCAGGGTAGAAACCCCAGATTGGGATTAAATAAGTTCTACAACATAAACATTTGCCCAAATATGGGCTTTGCCTTTAAAACCCTTAATAAGAAGAAGGGGCATGTACATGTGTGCATGTGTGCATGTGTGCATGTGTGCAGGTGAGAAAAAGAGTCAAAGCTTCAGCTACTGATTTTCTCTCTAGGGGACAATTGGTTTGTATACTTTGGGGTTCACTTGCACTGTTTTCTATAAATGTATTATTTCATCAACATCTTCAGTTTTGCCCATGTAAACTTCTCAGTGCGGGTTATGGGTTTTGAATCAGATTTATGTATCTGCAAGCATACCATGCTGTGACTTTCTCATCCATCCTTTGTCCTCACCCTACCCCCCAATCCTATTCTGTTCAGTCTCATTACAGAAGCCACAGCCAAAGTTTGTTGAGCTCTGTAACCTGTCCAAGAAAGCACCAAACCAATAATGTCTTATTGGTCAGTCAGGGCTCTGGGTGACAGCGGAACACAGAGGGGAAGGATGCATGAGAAGGAAACACAGGATGTAAGGATAGGTGGACCAAGCTAGGTCTGGATGAGCGTGTTCAGGAGGAAGCTGCAGAGCCCACAGAGAAGCTGGTATTGTTTGCTCTTCCTGGAGAAGATAGAAGGCACCAACAACAGATCGATGCAGACACACACACACACACACACACACACACACACACACACTAATGATGAGAAAACCTATGACTGCTCCAAAAGTGCTTTTGAGCTCTTTAACTGGTTATCCAATACCAATTGGTCAGCCCTGAAATTGTACTTATATAAATAACACTAAATGGACTAAGCAGATTAAATTTATATATTTAGGTGTGTGCGTGTGTGTATATGTGTGTGTGTTTGTGTGTGTGTGTTTGTGTAAACAACATCTAAGAGAGAAAAGGTCATAAAATTGAGATCAGTAAGTAGGGCACATGGGAGAGGCTAAGGGGAGGACAGGAAAGGGGAGAAATGATATAATTATACTTTAATTTCGAAAAATAAAAAATATTTTGAAAGAAAAAGAAATCTCAATCCCAGTACGTGGGAGGCAGAGGCAAGTAGATCTCTGTGAGATCAAGGCCAACCTGGTCTACAAGGCAAGTTGTAGGACAGCCAAGGCTACACAAAGAAACCCTGATTTGAAAACCAGCCACAACAAAAAGTGGAAATCTAGAGGTGAATGTAATCGGTAAACTGCAGTTTTTATTTTTAGTGTGTGTGTGTGTGTGTGTGTGTGTGTGTGTGTGTGTGTGTCTACATGCACACATGTGCATACACTCCACAGTGTGCAGGTAAAGGTCAGAGGGCAACGTGAGGGAATGAGCTCTCTCCTTTCACTGCATGGGTTCTGGAGATTGAAGTCAGGTGGTGAGGCCTGGTGACAGATGGCTTTACCCACTGATTCATCCCAAGAGCTGACGCTGCACCTCGAGGTGAATATCCTCATTTATTTCCACTGGGCTTTTATTTTCTCTCCCTCTCCACAGTTAGAGTAAGGTGTCAGGATGACCTCTGAGATGTTTTTATTTAGGCAAGAGGATAATGGTGCTTAGAGACATAAAATTGCTTCCTGAATGAAGTCTAATGAGGCTTCAGTCCTCAAGGGCACAGCGAGTGTCTTCAGAATCAGAATTGGGAATGAACTTGGCCAGCTGGTGGAGCTAGGCTTCCAGTGCTCCTGAAGGCAACTGGCCTATGTCTTAGCACTCACCCCAAGATCTGCACCCTCACTAGGGCCCCAGAATCATACTCTGAGCCCAAGCCATCCATGCAGGGTTTGCCTTGGGAATAGGACATAACATAGGGGAAGGAGGCAGAAGATGGAGGGGCCATGGGAGTCAAGTAAGTCAGTGTTACTTATGGGGAAAGGCTGAAGACTCAGTGGCCTTGCCCTAAGCAAGGTAGCCTAGCGTTTGTTGTTCTATGCCTCAGGCACAGTAGGGCCCAGTGGGCATCAGCTGGGGCTTGAGAGGTATTTGGATTGGGGAACAGAGTCAGGCCAGCACATCCACTCCACATAGATGTAAATCAGCTACAGTGTTTCTTAACACTAACAGGTTCAAGGCGCTTGTACACACACCAGTGCAGTTACCAAGACAGAGACCCTCTCAGGGAACTTACGGTGAGTCCTCAGAAGAGCTAGAGTAGGTGTAGAAGAAACCAGCTCTCTGGCTCTCTGCTCTTTCCCTGCCCCCATGACTTTAATCGGTGCCAGACACACTTGCGTCTCGGGAAAAATTCCACCAGCTGCTTCCAACCAAGCTGCACCTTCAGCTTGAGTAGCATCTACTGGGGAAAGCTTTGGGGGCCCAGCCTAGGTTGTGATGCAGACATGTTCCCTAGTGGCTCTCAAGGCAAGTATAGTCACCTGGTTATTGGGGTTTGGGCAGCTTCTTCTTCAAGACTGTGAGCTCTATAGGATTGGGGGACAAGCTTGCAGTTTGTTTGTTTGCGTGCATGCATGTGTGTGCACCTGCACCCATGTGCATGTATGTGAGTGCATGCATGCATGTGTGCATGTGCATGCGGGCATGCGTGTGTGGGGGTAGTGCACTGTGCATATGTGTGTGCATGCATGCTTGTGTGTGTGCATGTGTGCATATGTGTATGTATGCAGTATGTGTTCATGAATGCATGTATGCACATATGTGTGCATGTGCATGAATACATGTGTGTATGGGGGTAGTGTACTGTGCATGTGTGTGCATGCGTGCTTGTGTGCATGCATGTGTGCATGTGTGAGCATGTGTGCATGTGTAGTCTGAAGCTATGCATGTGTGTGTGTGTGTGTGTGTGTGTGTGTGTGTGTGTGTATAGTCAGAAGCTATGCAGGGCTCAATAACACCTTAACTTTTAGCCTGCTATCGATTTACTTTTCACTCCACTAAATACAATAAATATAGCACTGGGAAAGACAAGTTCTTGCAGCTCATCGTGGTAGGACTGACCACCCCACGGGGCACACCTGTGAGGGTCAAGTGGCTGCATAGGCTGAATGTTTGAGGCTCCAATCCCCAAGAGGTGGAGTCTGCACTTCCTCCTAGCCACGATAAAAGAGTCAGCACCTCGGATAGAGCCACAGTGACCTCAGGAGGCCTCTCGGCACTCGGCAAGCTGACTGTTTAAAGGGACCCTGGGATTGCAGATGGCATGGATTACAGAAAGCTGTGATAAGTATGGTTTTCCGGGTCAGCATGTCTACTTTATATTCTCAGAAGAACTCTGATTTACACAAACAAGTCCCAGATACACTTTGCTATGAGTCGTGGGCTGCTCCTCCACTCCCGAGTCTCAGTTTCCTGAAAAAGAGGATGGGGTCTCTTCCTTCTTAGAAGAGTAGAGACTTGGGAGGCCCTTGCATGAAATTTGCTCCACGTGCTTGGTTCCCTCATGACTGGGGCGCCATCTATCATATTTTCTACCTAGGTCCTGGAGACAGCCCTGTGCTGGCATAGAAGCTAATGAGAAACTTTGTTGCCATAGTGGCTGAAAATAATCACACTTCTTTTATCCTTCCAGCGTCTCAGCTCTCCTGGATGTTGCAAGAATTCAAAGTGAAAAGAGAAAAATAGACCCGTAAATTGTTTGGTTTCCCAGTTGGGCACTTTGCCCAATCCATAGAGAATGCTTGGCTTTCTCTGCTCCCAGCACAAGGCTTGGTGATTAGGTTCGCCTCTGGCCAACTGACACAATACTCTTGTGTGTAGATTATAGATGGCACTCCGTGTTTTGCAAAGGGCTTACAGTGGCTGATAACTCCAGTGGAGGTAGAGGAGGGCCTCCCTGTCCGTAAGTTAGGCACTTGTCAGAACACTCGGCCTCCCTTAAAGAGTGTATGGTGAATGGACAGATGACTAGGTGCACCTATGCGTGTCCCTTGAGGCTTCTGGAATAAAACACAATGAACTAGCGATTTGAAACAACGCGAACTTAGTGCTTAATAACACTGGAGGGAAGCCTCTGGCATGCAGGCGTGGGTAGGGCCATGGCCCCCATGATAGTTACGAGAGGAGGCCCTTCTGGCTTTTTCTAAGATTCGGTGGCCCCAGTGTACTTCAGCCAGTGTAGCAACCTCCTCTGTCTTTGCACAGTGTTTGTGATGCTGGTCTCTTCCTACGAAGACTGCAGTTACGCTGGGCCTGACCTGTTCAGTTTGACATCATTTTAGCTAATCAAATCTACAATGACAGTGTTTCTGAGTAAGGTCATGCTCTAAGCTCCTGGAAGGAGCGCCGTGTTGAAGGACACTTGTCTAGTCCAGCTGCTGTGGAGAAAAAGCCAGCAGAATACAGTAGGAAGTCCTAGTTCCAAGTTCACCACACTCGACAGGGGTAGGAACATCTGCACCCCCACCCACACCCCGGCCCTGAGACTCTGGGAAGCTCTGAGGCAGAGAAAGGAGAGGAAGCACTCTCCATTGCCTATACCTGCTACACAGACAAGGTGAACTCAGACTGCGCAGCCCGTTCACAATCACCTGGGAACCCCTCATGCCATGCAGTAAGAGGCCCTGCCTCTTACTTCTCTTTCCAGTAAGGAGTCTGACATTAGGTCTGAGTCTTGGTCATGTCAAGCTGCTCCACCAGTGCCTTGGTCTCTGTGAGGAGGGCTCATCTTTGTCCCCCTGGCCAATCTCACCTGGGCTACACCTGGAAGGTAGACTTGGGGTACTCAGGGCATTCTTCCAGGAGGGGGAACTCTAGGCTGAACTACCTCTGCTTGTTCAAATACATATATGTGTACATAGATATATATGCACCTATCCCTTACACAGTGGAAAGCATATGCACCACCGCACATATCCACAAGCTGAGTGACATGCTGGCCGAACACTGGGTCCCTCTGTCTTTGACAGGAACAAGACTGCCCCAGGGTGCTGCCAGGCTCACAACAGGGACGGCATCAGGAACTAGGAGAGGCAGACACAGATCTGCCACGTGAGGCCACTTCCCTGCCGTGGCGTGAAACTGTTGCATTCACAGACACCTCAGCAGGACCTGTTCTTGCCTCTGCCAGGGTCCTGGTGATCACGCCTTCATAAATCTTCCCTTTAGAAAGACGCCATCAATAAGCCACAGAGGCCAACATGTGACCAAAAAACCATTCCATTATTAAGCCTGTAATTGCCGAGAATTAATTTGTTAATTGCATGCGACTAATCTGCGTCCCTTTTGTTTTATGTCAATTAACAGAGTAATTAAAAAGAAGCAATCTTCATGCTCTCTCCTCCCTGGCAGCCTCAGATGGCCAGAGCTGATGAGACAGGCCACTCTTTGCTGGCCTCATTATCAGCTCTCCCACCGCAGTGTGCTGAGCGTAGGGTAAGGCGGCTAATGGGACGCCATTGCTCTGATGCAGTAGCCCCTGGTATAGCAACTCACCAGACCAGGATCGGATTCTTCTCACTGTTACTACAGCAGCCTCCAGGTTGGCAGGGCCTTTGACTGTTAGAGCACAAGGGTCTGATGGTTGATGGGCACAGGAGGAACTCTGCAGGGAACTTCTGAATACCAGGCAAGACCCTGCAGTAAGCCTATATACCCTTTGTTGGAATCCCACGCCCAGCAACTCTCCCCCTACTCATGGATGTTGGAAGAAGATGCTGATCTCCCTGAAACTGTGGAAGGTGCAAGCCACTACTGGATTGGGATCTAATGTCTAGGAGCTCAAAAGGGAGAGCCTTATGGGGCAGACCCTAGGACAACTTGGCTATATGTCCAGGCTAGGCTGGCCAGACCTTACTACTTCTCTACCTTTCTTCCTGAGGGGCTGTAATATGGTTTCATCTCCTTGCTGGGTGGGCCTTTCCTTCACATATGTGGCTCTTGGTGCTCTGACTTTGAGATATCTGCTAATAGCTACGTCTTGGTGATACTCGGTTTTCTGCTTTTCCTGATGCAGCCACCTGCTGGAGAATTGATCCCTCAGCCTGGACTGACCAAGGTGGGACTTTCTGTACTGGCTCAGCACTGGCCAATCCATCCTCTCTTCCGTCCTCCTCTCAATCACTGGCCTCCACATACATCTGTGCTGTCACAGGGGAAGCTGAACCACCAGAGAGAACTGCATGGCCCTGTCCCAAGGATTGACAAGGCTTCTCCCTTAGCCCCTGCCCAGCTAGACTCCTGTCTGCTCCTGTGGTCTCCTTGAGGACCCCACTCTGGATCAAAGTCATTCCTTCAACGGCAGAACTGGCACCATGATTTCGAGACCTGTGGAAGCTGATACTTTTGAGAATGTTCAGTCAGCCCAACTCAGGTTTCTCCGTGGATTTTCGCTGCATGAGGAGCTGTATGCTTTGGTATAACTTCCACTTAAGATTCCTCAAACCCATCAACCAGCCCTCAAACATATCTCTACCACTGGTACTTCAGATGTGTTCATCGTCTCCTGCTTCCTTTGGGGCCTCTTCTTGCCTCTAGGAATATCTTGAGCAGATGGTCAGGGAACGTGTGGGAGCAGGTGAGTGCTCCGTGGCACAGCAGATCCAGGAAGGAAGATAGCAGAACCCATGATTTAAGCCAACAATCCCTCTTCAGCTCCAGGTCCATCTTGATGACCTTGAACACTCTTGTGAGTCAATCACACGTTTACACTTCTCACAGAGCAATATTGGACAGGTATTGGAGTGGCTTGGAGCCCTCTGGCAAGTAGCTAGTGATTGCTCCTGACTGTTGCCTGTTCTGCATGAGTGGCATCTGGAGCCTAGGTTTCTAAATGCTGACACCAGGCTTGCACATCGGGGTTTGGTATGAGACATCTGGATTCAGCAGGAGAGTGTAGGGATGCTCACACAGTATGCTACACGAACCTTTCCTTCCTACAGGGTCTAGCCTCACCACATCTTCACAATGGGCCATGGGAGGACAGCAGTGTGTTTCCCATTTCTTTATAGCTGCTATTTGAGATATGTGGTGATTTCAATGAGAATGGTCCCCATAGGCTCACATGTTTGAATACTTGGTCTCCAGTTGGTGGAACTGTTTGGAAAGGATTAGGAGGTGTGGACTTGTTGGGAGAGGTGTGTCACTGAAGTGTTTCAAAAGACTCACACCATTCCTAGTATCCTCTCTGCCTCCTATTTACAAACTCAGTTAATATCTCTCTCTGTCTGTCTCTGTCTCTGTCTCTGTCTCTGTCTCTCTCTCTCTCTCTCTCTCTCTCTCTGTGTGTGTGTGTGTGTGTGTGTGTGTGTGTGTGTGTGTGTGTGTGTGTGTGTGTGTGTTTCAGACTCATAGAGATCTGCCTGTCTCTACTCCCAAGGGCTGGGATTAAAGGTGTGTGCCACCCCCTGGCTAAACTTTCTTTTATAAGGACACTGTAAGCACCCTGCTTCTTGGAGCTCAATGCTCAGGCCAGACCTGGGGCTATTACTCCTCACCCACCTCACAGACTCCAGCAGCATCCTTGCTGCCGCGATTTAATGGTTATGTTTGCTGTGCCCAGCCATTTGTTTGTTCGTTCGTTTGTTTGTTTGTTTTAGGAAGTCCTCGGGTAGTAGAAAACACCTGTCTTATGCTCCTACAACCATAGATAGGGAATGTCATGCGAATGTATGCATATAGACACAAACATGCAGATTTGCACATGTGTACACCTACACATGTATAGATGTACTCACTACATGCCCCGGCATGTACATGCACACGTATGTCTGGTCAGCGTGTTCTGCGCAGACACATTCATATACCAGCCATGTGTGCGTGTGGATACATTTATGTGCACACAGCCCCACAGCCTTCTTACTTCTTGGTTCTATGCGTTTTCTGGGGCCTTAGTGCCACACTGCAGCGGGAATTTTATTGTTCAGTGAAACGGCAGCTGAGATGTATCTGCCCTCCCTACAAAATGCGTTTGGAGACTGATAGTCACAGTGGCAGTGTTGGCGACCCTGCATTCAGGGATAGAGGCATCATTGTGAGTTTATGCTATAATGGAGCAGAGAAGGGTGTTCTGGCCTCTGCATAGTGCCGAGAACTCTGATCACGTTCCCTCTACACAGGCCTCTCCCAATCTAACACAGACGATGAGATCATGACCCCGTTTGATGAAGGGTTCACGAAGTTCACCTGCTTCAGAGCCCAAACCCCAAAATCAAACTCCCGCAATAAAAACGTTGCTTCTAACGAGTCACACTGGAGCATCCACCTTTATAAAGCAACGCTGTCCTGGGAAGTATGTCTGCTGGGAGCAATTAACGGCTCACTGCTCAGCTTGCCACTGCCTAGGACGCCGTTGGTCCTCAGCTGCTATGCTGGGAATGGCAGCCAGGGCTGACATGGTTGACACAGGGTTTTTCTTGAGTGTTTCGCTACGTTCCTTAGCAGAGAGTGAACCAGGGATAAGGACAGGGTCTGGCTCTGTGTGCCCAGAACCTGAGCAGCATACGCTGTGCTGCGTAGATCACATATGAGATGTGCACAGTGTGCTCTGAGCTCATGAGGATTGCAGTAGACACATTGTTTCCACATATGTGTTCTTCCTGTACCCGCCATGTGTTGATCAAATGTGTGTGGAGCATCAGAGGCCTAGTTCAGATGAGGGGAGGAGAAGCAAGGCGGTGTGTGTTAGTGGAAACGCCATGAAGCACACAAATTTCGAAGCAAATAAAAACCTGGCTCAGGATTTATGGTACAACCATTTCCTTCCGTGATCAGCTGTGCCGTGGAGTTAAATTAGCCAATAGAAATGCATGAGGTGGCTGCTTCTGCCGCCTAGACACCTGTAAATCATCCATCAGCCAAAACAGTCCTCTGGAGCATTCACCCTCGGTCAGGGCTGGAGCATGGGGAGGCTGCATGAAGGGGGAGGGTTGTTTATTTTTTCTGGCAGAAGCACAGCCCTATCCCCTCTGCTGGCTCAGGATGACAGCAGCTGAGAGGTCTCATGGCTACCCTACCTCACATGCCTCAAGTGAGATCAGGACAACAGAAAGGCCACATTGGGAGGCTGATCCACACACATAAAAATAGGGACGTAACAACCTCGGGTGAGCACAGGCAAGCACGTCTGTCTGAGTTATAGCCTTTGGGAGTGGAGAGGAGTAGAATTAGGCCAAGGAGCAAAGGTCAAAGGTCCCGAGACCTTTAGGGTCAAGAATGGATCACACAGGGAAGCAGCTAGCTCAGATCAGTCATCAAGAGGAAAGTCAGATCAAGGAAGTCATGCTGGCCAGGGCTGGAGCATCCCCAAATGAGCTGGCTTTGCCTCTCTCCCAAGTGTCTGTCACATCCAAGCTCTCTCACACGCACGTGTGCATGCTCTAACACACATGTGCATGTCCCATATTAATAGGTGCCGTTCACATTGATGTACATTTTGAACACATGTGCATGAAAACATACCATAAACAGAGCAGAAAATTGTCTTTCAATTTAGGGTCCCCAATTGTCCTGCCCATTCTAAACAGGGGAGCAGGGCCTTCATGTCTGTGCAGCCAAAAAGATCACTGAATTAAAAAAAAAAGTAGTCCTAGTATACGGAGGCTCTGTAGCCTCCTCAAAAGTCACCAGCAATGGGTGAAGTAGGCAAACATATGAGCCTTCAGGGGTCAATTTTTATCCAACCACCACACACGTGAACAAACCCGTTAACCCCAAATAAGACGCCCGTGAGAGCCCAGGAAGCAGTTTCACCCAGCTCAGTGAATTAGTGAGTTTAATTGGGATTACTTACAATAGCCTAGGCCACTTACGGGCAGGAGAGGGACCTTGTGAGCCACATCACTAGCCTTGTGAGCTCTCCCCCACATGCAAAATGGAGTGCTAGCGGGCCTCATTTTGTGAGGGTGTCAGGCTCCGAGGACAGAGTCCTTCCACCCTGAGGGAGCATCATGTCCAGTCTCCTCCTGAGGAGCCACGCCCTCGGCTTTGCTTAGTTTCCTATGGTGTTGCCTTCCTGACTTCCGCACTTCCAGTCTTTTGCTGTGGTCTCCTTTCTTCCTTCTTGGATTTTCTTTCTCCTCTTCCTTGTTCGAAACAATGTCTCGATCTATTGTCCAGGCTTCAAACTCCTGAACTCAAATAACCCCTGTGCCTCTGCTCTTCTAGTAGCTGGAAACATTGGTCTGCACCTCCCTGCCCACTCTCTCCTGAGGGTTTCGAAATCCAATTGTTTGCTCCTCAGTCTCTCCACTATGGCGCCACGCTGTCCCCTCTCTCAGCACGAGGGAAGACCTTTCACATCGTCTTGGGTGCTGGATTCACTCATATTTGGCTGAGTCAAATCCCTAAAGAGGATTAGGGGGAGGGGAATAAGTCAGTTTAACTTGTTTCCCATATGGGGCCCAGTTTTCTTGGGACCAACACAGTGGAGTCCACCCTTTCCTCTGAGACTGTAGCATGGGCGCTTCGGGTCCTCCTCCATGCTCTTGGGCATACTCCTGACCACCTGAAAGTCTCTCTCCATTTCTGCCTGCCTAATCCATCCTGGGGGGGTGGTGTCTTAGATTCTCAGGCACTATGGCTTCATAGCATCTCTCCTCACCCACTGGTGTGGGTGTTCGTGTGGCCCTCCAGGATGCCCAGCTGCTCTCCACAGTCTAATAACCATTTAAAAAATAGGTTTTCAAAGTTCCTGACCCCTCTATACATCTTGCTTCCTTGCATTAGTCAGGGTTCTCTAGAGTCACGGAAGCTATGAAATATATATGTACATATATGAAATGAATATATATATGTATAATTTTCTACTGAATAGATAAGGCAATTTATTAGAATGATTTACAGGCCGCAGTCCAACTCATACAACACTCGTTAGCTGTGAACAGGAAGTTCAAGGTTCTAGTAGTTGTCTTGTACACCCTGGGATCCAGAAGAAGCAGCCTCCACTGCCAGTGAAGGAATGGATGTGTTAGCAAGGTTAGGGCAAGCAGGTAATGAGTAAAAGCTCCTTCTTCTGCGCCCTTATATAGGCTGCCGGCAGAAGGTGTGGCCCAGATTCAAGGTCTGTCTTCCTGACTCAAGGTCTGGATCAAATGTCATCTTCCTGCCTCAAAGGTCTGGACTAGAACTGGATTCACCCACTTCAAACAAGGCAGAATATCTCAGGTGTGCCCTCCATGTCTGGACCGTAGAATCAAGAATAGCCATCATATCCCCTTTCCCCAGTTTTATCTTTTTACCCATTGGGCTCTTGGTATTGATTTCCATCTATAGACAGATAAGTCTGACCACAGTATAATCTCTCATCTCTTTCCCTGTATATCCAGTTCTTTTTCCTCTGTGTGGCGTGTGTGTGTGTGTGTGTGTGTGTGTGTGTGTGTGTGTGTGTGTGTGTTTTGCTGGTATTTCCCACTGATGTGCTGTTTGTTGTATTAGCCCTACGCTTTATATCTGAGTGACACTGTAAATGATATTCCTGATTTTTTTTCTTCTCTTCACAGCTTTCTGTATATTCTCTCAGATGTAAAATCCCCAGGATTTCTGCACTAGTGCTGCAGGTTATTTTGGGTTTCTGTGAGTTTCCACTGTCTGCCTGATTCTCCTCCTTCTCGGTTCCCTTGTTCTTCCTGCTGACTGGTGCCTCTTCTCACTGGCTTGTGGTGGGAGCTAATCCATACCCTATTCTGTACCACACAGCATGTGGCCATCTTCCTCTTGCAAGGCTTTGGTCTTAGGTGGAAGTTTCAGGTTTCTCTCTCTCTCTCTCTCTCTCTCTCTCTCTCTCTCTCTCTCTCTTCAGATTGTTTCTGCACCCACAAAGAAAAGATCCCTTATAACAATCATCCTGGAATCTCCATGTGGCTGCTGTGGGTCTTCACCCAGCCCCATCTCCACCCCACCTGCTGCGTGGATTCCCGGGGTGCCCGAAGCAGCTGTGTAGCACGAATCCCCACCTGACACCCTGTCTCAAGAGGAGGAGTCAAAGGCTGCTGCAGCCCCATCTCTCTCAGCCCACCTCCTCCCTCAATAACCCCCTGCCACCAAGCATGTGGTCAGTGGGCTATTTTGCCCACCCCCAGCCTTTCTTTCTCTCTCCTGCAAAAGACCCTGTTTCCCCTCCTTCTCTGCAGCCTCCTCCTTTGCCTGCCTCACAACAGGTCTCTCCGTTGTCTCACGGGGGCATCATTACTGTCCCGCCGTGTGACATCATAATAGGCTCCTGTCCCGGAAAACAAAGCCCTTTGGAGACACCAAGGAGACACGCCGTGTTTATGTCGTCACTGACTAGACAGAAGTGGAAATAGAGGGGGCAGAGTAAACATCTGTAGATTGGGAAGAACAATACCCTTTGTCCCCTTTTATTTCTGAAGCTGCTGAAATTATGCCTTGCACGGCATAGAAATGGAGCGTGTGTGTGTGTGTGTGTGTGTGTGTGTGTGTGTGTGTGTGTGTGTGCTCGTGTGTGCTCATGCTCACGCTCATGTGCATGCAGGTGGATTAATAAAAAACCATTGAAATGCAAATTGAGGACCCTTCCTCCCAAACAAGCTAGCTATCACCCTCATCCTCCCTAGCTACTGAGGGTGAGCAGAGGCCAGCCAGCAGGAGACAGGACTCAGGAATCCCTGCCTCGACAGCAGGAGGGGCTGCAGGTCACAGCAGCTCAGATGTGACAGAACCCGTACCAGCAGGTAGGGGCTGCAGGCTGTAATTTCAAGGTTCCTCCGCATCTTTATTTTGGAAAAACAAACCCAGAGGTTGTCTATCACAAAACATGCAAAGTAAGTACCGCACAACAGTATTTGAAGGTGTCAGCATGAACAGGAGCTCGCCTCTGGGACAAGGTATGCCCGGAGCTACTTGAGGGACAGAGACCACCATGACAGTCATAAGCACCATAGCTCCCAGAGGTGTGTTTATTTTGGGACCACTAAAGAATTGCATGCCGTTCTCAGACTCAAATCTCGGGGTCAGTGGTCAAGACCACGGCAGTGTAGGTGCACTTGGAGAGCAGGTATGTTCTTGTGGCACTTTCCCTCCTGGGACTCAATATCATTCTTTACAAAGATGCTTATGCGCATCAAGAAAACAATTTGTTTAGCACTATAGGAAGAGGGTCTGGTTAGAGATCAAAACAGAAAGGGAAACTAAGCCTAGCCTGTGGCTGGTCCCATGTAGACCACACGGAGCAGGAATAGCCTGTCTGGGGAAGCCCCCCCTAGTCTCTGGAGAAGCCCTCCAGTGGATCAATGCTGGTATTGAAGAGACTGTGCAGTGTCCCTACCCACAAGCTTCACAGATTGGTCTGCGCTGCAGTGTGAACAGTAACCAGAGTTTAAAGATGCACCTGGTAGTTAAGCCTAATTTATATCAGCAATGCCTCAGTTCCGCCCTTTGTTGAAGAGTAACTGTGTATGACCCTGTCATGTGACAATGGGGGACAAATGCCCTCTCCTTCCAGTGCATATCAGTGGGGTTCTCAGATGTACAACGGTTTATCTGCGTGTCCTCCAAGGGCCCTGGAGCCCCACTTGTGTATTAACCACACGGACTTCGCTCCCTGAGAACACAAGGGACACTTTGATCCTTGTCAATATGGCCTCTTCTGACTGTGTCTGTTACACCCTAAAGAGAAGCAGAGAGGAGGATAAAGGATCTGCCGGGGGGCGGGGAGGATGTGTGTGAACACTCATGCATAAACATTCATGCATGCTTACACGCTTACACACTCATGCTTACATGAGAAGTACTCGTTCACACACATGCACTCAGGCACCTTCACATCTTCGTGCGTGTGGACTCAGACACCAGCACGCAAGCTCACAATGTATGCATTTAGACGCTTCCACATAACTCCATAGAATCCTAATGATTTCTACTCCAGGGACATGGATGAGGGTCACATCTCCAGAACTGCGGTGAGGATTGGCCCTAGCAGACCCCAGTGGGCAGGGTCTCTATGATCTGTACAACCATGCTGGCTACTAACATACAAGGCTTCCAGCCTTATCTGAGCCCAACCGGACTTAGCTATGGCTATGCCACCACCCAGACAGCTTAGGGCTGCTTGGGCTACAACACAGTGGGTCCATATCCTCATTTAAATGTGTTTCTGAGAGCGCCCAAATAAAGGCAGCACCAGGAGAGAGAGAGAGAGAGAGAGAGAGAGAGAGAGAGAGAGAGAGAGAGGGAGGGGAAAGCATGGCTCCTGGGCCCTCCCAATGATGGAGGTGGCCTGCAGATTCCACCGGCTAGAGTATTGGCAGCTATGCAGTAGGTTGGTCCTTTGGCTTCTTCCTCTATAGTTCGGGCCTCAGCAACCCAGTAGAAACACACGCTGAGGCAGTTCCTTATGAATGCCATGCTGCATGGTGGCACGCAGACCAAGGACAGGGTGTAGGAGGGGTGAGGCTAGATGTCAGAAGGCCCCACATGCTCTCAGGCACATTTGTTTTTCTTCTCTGCCAAGTGGGAGGCTGCTCCCGCATTGTTGCCGCCATCCACTCCCTGGGCCCTTTGTTTCTGGCACGTGTCCTTTTGTGCCACTTGGCAACACTGTAGAGGACCCCACACCATGGTTTTGCCCAGTGAGCAAGGATTTGTGCTTCGGGCTCACAGCAGAGTCTCTAGACATCTCAGACAAACTCCGGCCATCTGCACCTTTTGTTCAACCCTGAGGACGAGGTATGGATACAGCCAGCCTTTGTAAGAAAACTATGAGAATCTCTAATCTCCCAGGATGAAGGTGATTCTCCTGGGAAGCCACTGGGAGGGCTGGGAGGGATGGTGAGACTGTCTAGAGCCCTTCCTCCCTGGCCCAAACCTAATGCTGAAGGTGAGTGTTTACTAGAGAGTGCAGAGGACGTGCTTGACTCTTCTCCCCAGGGCCTGTCTAAAGCTCATGGACATGTGGCTAAAGTCTCAATGAATTGGACTGGAGAGGAAGTCAATCAAGTCAGTGAAATTTTGCAGGACCCTATTGGATAGAGCCCCTTCTCATGGATGGAGGGGGCTCTCCTTCTGTTCTGCGGGCCGTAGCAGAAGACACAGAGATGCAGAGAACAAATGGGAATTCACTCTTCAGAGTTGTGGAGCCTGAGAAGTCCTAGCTGGGGGAGTAGCAGACTGGTGAACTCTGGATCTGGAGTGTAGCAGGAACGGTGGGGCTGCCTTTATATAAATGCGGGGGTTACACAACCGCAAAAGCTCAGCCACAAAAGCATCTCCTGCAGGAGGACCTAATCGAAGACTGCCTGAGAGACTAAGGATTGCATGTACAGACAATGCCAGCCAATCAGGGACTTCTGTTTAGAAGAGATGCTTTCTTGGGACCAACGGGGCATGGGTGGAGGGTATTAAGGAAGCTTGCTGCAGTGTTTCTCACCTGCTCACAGAGTCTGTGTCATTGACTCTGTGCCACCTCACCTTCAACCCCCAAGGGTAGGTAGGGTCAGGTGACAAGTAGTCCGGGCACAGGCAACACTGGAAAATGTTTCACCCTGTAATATCTTATTACTGTGCCCCCAAAAGCTGGAAGGGGCAAGGGGGTGTTCCGTGGACTGTTTCTGTGAATGCAGATTTGTATGCTCTGTATCTATCAGGATGTATGGCCTCCTTTGTGTGACTATGGTGTATAGGCATGTTGTGCGTGTGAGGGTGGGAATGTACATGCAGAAGCTAAAGCAGGATGCCAGGTGTTTTCTGTCACTCTTTCTTACTGCCTTGGGACAGGGTCTTTCATGGAACCAGACGCTCACCATTCCAACTGAGCTTGCTGGCCAATGAACCCTCAGGATCTGCCTGTCTTTGCTCCCCTGTGCTGGGGCTCCAGGCAAACACAGCAATGTCTAGCTGTTTGCATGCATACTGGGGACTCGAACTCAAGTCTTACTGCTCACAGAGCAAGTTCCCTTAGCCACCGAGATGTCTCCCAGCCCTGATGTGAGGCCTTCTGCTTCTGGTTTCTTTCATACAACCTCATGCCTTGGAGGCTTAGGCCGTGTGGCTGTGTTCCACGCCTGTTTATGAAAGAAAAACACCCCTCTTCACATGAACCTACATCTATCCACATATCAGCAGGCGGACATTTTGGGCTGTTCCCACCCCTTGGCTCTTCCAAGAAACCTTGTTGTGACCATCACGGAAGTGTAATGTCATGTCATGTTCCCATTTTTAATCTTTTGGGGATCCATGACCTTTTCCAAAGCAGCTGCACCGTTTTGCATACCCGCCCAGTGCCGCGTGTGAATTCTGAGCTTCTGTTCCAAGGATGTTAAAAATAAGGCTGGCAAGATGGCTCAGCAGGTAAAGGTGCTTACCATCTGGGTTTGATCTCCGGGACCCACAGGGTAGAAGGGGAAAACCGCCTTGTACAAGCTGCCCTATGACTTCTACACATACGATGTGGCAGGCACAAACTGCAGACAGAAATAAAATTTAAACGTAATGAAAATTAAATTGCTTACAGAAAAAAAATGTCCTCTCTCACTAAGATAAGACACATTGCTCTCCTGACTCTCCCTAGCTCCCTGTCAATGGGAGCCTGCTATGGTCCATATATACTCAGCACAGGGAATGCCTCCATTAAAGTAGGTGTGGCCTTGTGGGAGTAGGTGTGTTGCTGTGGGTGTGGGCTTAAGACCCTCATCCTTGCTGCCTGGAAACCAATATTCTGCTAGCAGCCTTCAGACGAAGATGCAGAACTCTCAGCTCCTCCTGCACCAGGCCTGCCTGGATGCTGCCATGCTCCCACCTTGATGATAATGGACTGAACCTCTGACCCTGTAAGCCAGCCCCAATTAAATGTTGTCCTTATACGACTTGCCTTGGTCATGGTGTCTGTTTACAGCAGTAAAACCCTAACTAAGACAGAGCCAACAGTCATAGGAGAGCAGCGTGTATGCAACATCATAGGAAGGCACAGTTTGCACTGTCTCTGGTGCACATATTCATGCTAAGGATAGCAGAGCCGGTTTTGAGATTAGGACATCACAGCTAGATACCTTCATAGGTGACATAAGCCCACCTTACTTTCACCATGCAGAGATGATGAGGTCTTAGGGCTATGCTACCTGCACACCTATGCAAAGGCATGTGGCCATATTGGCCTTTGACAGAACTAATATGGTAACAGTCAGATGGGAAAGAGACCCATGGTAGTCCCCGGAGAGCTTCTGAAGCAAAGCACAAAATATCTCTACCTCCTGCCCTCGTGGTACTTGCCTGGATCTGAATCTGGTACAGACACATCTATTCTCCACAAGCACTCAACTAGCTTCTTGGTACCACAGTCTCTCAAGAGTGAAGGCAGGTGTGCCTCTTGCTAGAGGAACTTCTGATGCTGAACTACAAGCAGCATCCTTCCGTCCAGCATACAGGTCAAGTCTCCTGGAGAAAACAACTGCATTTGAACTTGGGATGCAAGTATCTACCTCCCTCAACTCAGTTGAGCCCATGGGAGCTAGGTTACCAGGGAAACCATGTTGGAAGGATGACCAGCCAGGCAAACATCTTACATTTATTGCCTGGAAATTCCTGCAGTCTCGCTAGCTGCAGTAGAAATAACAAGTTAGTTAAAGAAATTAGTTTAAGTTAAAGACTATTAAGAGAATAAAAAGACAAGCTACAGACAGAGAGAAAATGTCAGCACACTGCGTATCAATGAAGGACTCAATGAACACTCAGAACTCTCAAAACTCAGTAGCGAAGAAGAATGGGAAATAGGAGAAAGACATTAAAGAGTCATTCCGTCCAAAACGAGAAACAGGGCATGCCAAGGTCATCAGCACCGGCCATCGGGGAATGCAAGTAAGACCACTGGGAAGCTCCGCTTGCCCCAGTCTGAGCGGCTGAGAAAGAAACAAAGGCGGATCCAGGTCTGGTAGCTCACACTTAGAATCCCAGCACTCAGGAGGGAAGCGGAATTGTAAGCTCGCAGTCAGCTCAAAAAACAGACAAGGTCAGGTGGTGGTAGGAATGTGAATGGTCCCAGCGCCCCTGCAGAAAACCAAAGCAAGTGTGTGCACCGGGGCTGCCCAGCAGCTGCAGGTGTGAATTTCTATTCAGAGACGTGGAAACGTGTTCAGCCAGTACTGGGAGTTATGTCACTAGCAGCCAGAAGCTAGGAACAATGCCCTGTGTAGGTGATCGCTAAAAAATCATGGCACAGTGCTTTGCAGACCCTACTCTGTGGGGACAGTGGCCATTGATACATAACAAGAAGGGATCTCAGAGGGCTTACTGGGGGTGAGGGGGGAGTTATCCTTAGAGCTTGAACACAGACCTGATCCTGCCTCCTCCGCCTCATAACGCGTACTACACAGAGTTGTACCCAAGGGGCCAGATGTGTCTGTGAAGAATATTTAGGGATGGCAGGGGTTGCCGAGGAAAGACAAGGAAAGCCTGACAGCTATGGGGCAGCTCTGGTGCTGGCTCTCATGTAGAAAGAACAGATATGTCTCTATAGGGACACCCAGGGTGTGGTGTGGGATCAGGATTTCATAAGAAACGATACTGAGGTACTCGGGTGAGATAGGCAGCGGACATCCCTCTGCCGTCTGTCCTCAGCCTCCTGTGAATCTATCATTATTTCAAAATAACAAGTTTTTTTTTTTTTTAAAGCGACAGCAGGCATTGCTTTGTTCCAGGCAAGTAAGACGCTGAGCTCGTCTCAGCATGTGTCATGAGAGGCCCTTCTGCCGCCTGTAATCTGGGCGCGCGGCGTGGCAACTGTTATTCTGGTATCGTTTCATCTCGCATTCAAAGTGATTAAAAAGCCTCATTGTCATAACAGCGATTTCTAAATCTGTTTGCACAGCAAGGCAGAAGCAATGGTAATAGCCCTGAAAGAGAAAGGGAGGCAGAGAAACCGTCGACCCCACACATGGGCAGGCAGCCTTTCCCAGAGCCACCTTCCACAGCCCGGCAACGAGGAGGATCCGAAATACACTGTAGGGCGGTGTGAGGCAGCTCGGCGCGTCCTCAGCCTCACACCCGCCTGCCTTTCAAGTCACAGTGGAAGCGTGTTCAGCTAGCACACTCACGGCCGCACAGTCATCAAGAGGTGTGAACATCGCTCTCCTCCACGGTCTCGCCTCGCCCGTGGAG
This sequence comes from Rattus rattus, assembly GCF_011064425.1. Classification (NCBI taxonomy): domain Eukaryota; kingdom Metazoa; phylum Chordata; class Mammalia; order Rodentia; family Muridae; genus Rattus; species Rattus rattus. The sequence continues at coordinate 157,972,874 of NC_046158.1, forward strand.
GAGCAGTGCTCTGGAGCTGGTCCTGTTACCGACGGGAGCTGCCCTGTGTCTCGACCCTTCTACAAGAGCCCTATCTCCATAGCTGTTGCTTCAGCCATAGCTGGCTAAGAATAACTGCTTTGCAACAGGCCTGGTGCCATCGGTGCTGTCTTTTCGGATGTAATAGCATGATTGTAATTAGCTTAACACACGTGCACAGAGCCGATGGGCCAGCAGCCTGAGTCCAGCTGAAGGCAGGTCCCATTCGGGTCCCAACAGCTGGTTTTCTGCATGGTACCCCTACTGTTGGCCCAAATGGTCCATCTGCTCTGGCAAGCCGGAATTGTGCATCAGGATGAGATGCCACTACATGCTCATCACAATGGCCATGTGTAAGAGACCGTGCACACACACATACGTGGGCAGGTAGAACTTTTAAGCCATTGCTGCTGGGGGTGAAAAATGATGTTGTCTGTGGATTAGTAATTGTCCGCACTGCTGTGACCAGACAAGAAGCAACTTAAGGGAGAAAGGGTTTATTTGGGATCTCAGTTGGGAAGATGCGGCAGCAAGAACGGGTTATCTGGTTACCGGAGAGCAGGCATGGAGGATATATATGCTGGTACTTTAGGCCATGATTTCCTTTTTATTTGGCTTGGGAGCTCAGTCCGTAGAATGATGCCACCAACATTTAGGGTGGGTATTCCCATCTCAACTAACATAATCTAGAAACTCCCTCACTGATATGCCCAGAAGATATCACCTACAGAATTCTCCATCCTGTCAAGTTGACTGTATGACCATTACAGTCCTCTGATAAATGGGAGGTTGTGCACCCACCACACCACCCAGCAATTCCATCCCATGTTCCGTCTGCTTCGTGCGTATACACAGAAGGGGTAGCTGAGGGTTTACAAACCTGTGCACCTGGGGAACTCATGAGCACTCAGAATATGCCCTTGGGCCTCTTCTTAGCCAGCGCTGGACAGCAAGCAGCCACTTTCTGGATTTGTTTTGCTTTGCCAGTACAGTTTGCTCCTAGAATGTCGCCCTTGTGTTCTAGAACTTCATTAAATGCGCCCTGTGCCTGGTTCCTTTCTCCAGCACAGTGTCCCGGGGAGCCATCATGATGTGTGAGAGAACTCAATGCTTATTTCCTTGAAACTGCAGAGCAGTCCTCTGACACTCAAGAGCCAACTGGATGAGATCACCACCTGAGGACACCATGACCAAGGTCACATGCCCGTGTGGACTTTCATTCACATTCCTCTTGCTTGTCCAACTGGGAATGAATCTCTGCATGACAAGAATGAGAGAAGTCTTGTTTTATGAGTAAAGTACTTGTGACAATGGAACCATATCACACGCACATCCCCAAGACACTGCTCGAGAGTCCACTTGCCTTTGAGAGGACCAGGGCGCACCAGTCCTTCCCAAGCTGTGCCATGCAGTAGGTGGTGACAGCATCCTGTTACTCACTGGAGACTGGTAGACTTAGCCATCTTCTCCTGCTGGATCTCCGCCGAGTCTCTGCTCTACTCTGCAGAAACGGGCCACCATGCTATGGATAGAGGTCTTTCATCAGATCTAAGTAAACGTCTCTCCTAACTTTAGACATGTCTTTTGGTTTTCCTAAAGATACTGTTGACAAGCTTTTACGGGCTGGGGAGGTGGCTTGTGGGTAAGAGTGCTTGCTGCACAAGTATGATGAACTGAGTTTGAATCACGTGTTTTTAAAAGCTGGGCATGAACACATACATCCTTATAACCCCATACATATTCGTTCAGCAAGTGTAAGAGAACGAGGCTAGCTGGCCTTCGGTCTATCTCCAGATTGAGAGACTCTGTCTCAAGGAATATGGCAGAGAGTAAAAGAAAAAAGCCACCCAATGTCCCTCTCTATCCTCCTTAGGCATGTACAGGTATAGGTACCTACACATGCACATATACCACACACATATTACACATATACACTGGGTCTGGAGTTATAGATGGTTGCCAGCCACCTGATGTGGGTGCTGGGAACTGAACTCAGCTTTCTGCAAGAGCAGCGCATGCCTTTAGCCATTGAGTTGTCTCCCTTAGCCACTTTGTACATTTTAAAATAATAAATTTATTTGTTTTTATATATATGGGTGTCTTGTCTCATGTATGTTCATATAGCACATGCATGTCTGGTGCCAAGGAGACCCGAAGAGGGTGTCAGACACCCCGGGACTGGAGTTACAGACGGTTGTAAACCACCTTACAGGTTCCAGGACTCGAACCGATGTCCTCTGGAAGAGCAGACAGTGAATGCTCTTAACCATTGAGCCATCTCTCCAGCTTCCCCTTTGGTTTTTTAAAAGGATAGTGTGTGTGTGTGTGTGTGTGTGTGTGTGTGTGTGTGTGTGTGTGCACGTGTGTTTCCTTCCCAAAGGCTTATTGCTTATCTCAAGGTCAGAAAAATCACATGGAGTATCGTTGGGTCTTAGAGAAAAAGTGAGTTTTCAGTGTGTGTCTCTTACCTTGTTAATTTCCCTTTAATGTCAGCTTGTAAATATATTTTTATTATGAGAATGTGTTAAAAATCAATGATTTTACATTTGCTCTGTATCTATTTAGACAATCATGAATTTCTGCCTTGATCTGTTAATAATATGGTTTTTAAAAAATGACTTTTGAGCATTGATTCAACTTGAGTCATTCCAGGGAGACACAGTCCTTGGGCGTTGTCCTGTTGGTTTGATTTGCTAATACTTTGTCAAGCTCTGCTGGCCTTGATGTTACACAGGAGTCAACCAGCCTGTCATGTGGTCTCCTACCACCTACGTGCTGCCAGTGCCTCCCCGAATGCTTGAAATAAGCAGGTGCAAGCAAAAGCATTGTGCCGTGGACATGCTACAAATCACAATTCCCTGTCCTGGAGAGCTGCTTGTTAAATATTTACAAGGAAACATAGCTGGGCTCACAAACAAAATGTTTTCCTTTGTCCTGTATTTTCTGCAAGAGACTACAATTTGTAATCCCTCTTCCTTAGGTATACGCCAAATGTATCACCTGAGCCTGGAGTCTCTCTGTTGCGAGGTTGTTTTGCTTGACTCCAGTTCCTTTAATCGATTGCAACTGTGTGTTTAGTTCTAAGTTCTCCTCATTCTTGCCGCTGTTTTAGTTAATAAAATGTTTTCAGTATGGTTTTATTGTTGCGATCGAACAGCATGGCCCTAAGCAACTTGGGGAGGAAAGAGTTTATTTGGCTTGCATTTCCACAGCACTGTTCATCATGGAAGGGAGTCAGGACAGAAACTCCAACAATCCAGGAGCCTGGAGGCAGGAGCTGATGCAGAGGCCATGGAGGGGTGCTGCTTGCTGGCTTGCTCCTCATGGCTTGCGTAGCCTGCTTTCCTATAGAACCCAGGACCACCAGCTAAGCCCCCACTTCCTAGAGGTTCTGTAAACTTCTAACAGCATCACCACCCAGTAAGCAGTCAAACACGCTCAACCCACAGCGACTTCTAAAGTTCCTGTTATTCTTGAGGCATAAAACGTATCTTCCCCTTTGCTCTTGATCAGTTTCACTAACTGCATCAGCTTTTCACAGTCAGTTTGAAGCTTTTCTGACTTTCCACTGTCTTCGACTGCCACCTGATTACTGTTCTGTTCCCATCAGTACTTTCCTTTATTACTTAAGGTTTAATTTTGTCTAACCCCACTGGCTCCGCAAGTCGGATGAGAAGGTGAGAGAGAAAGTCACTTTAAGGTGACAGAGCTGTTGGATCTAAACAGCAAACTCACCTGTATCTTTACCATACACTCAGCTCCGTCTCAGGATGGAGTGGTCCCTCTGTGTTGAAGGTACTAACATCTCAGGTTCTAGCCTGTTGCACTGCATGACGGGGTGGTTCCTTGCTCTGGGCTTTTCCAGGAACTTGCATGCTTGATGCTCCCCATTCTAGAGCATACTCTCTACCCAAAGTGTGTACGGCAGTGGCTCTCAACCTTCCTAGCGCGGCGACCCTTTTATGCAGTTCCTCATGCTGTATTCTCCAGTCATAAAACTATTTTCATTCATATGTCATAACTAATTTTGCTACTGCTATGAAGCGTAGTATAAATATTTTTGGAGATAGAAGCTTGACAGAGGTTTTGCAGCCCACAGGTTGAGAACTGCTGGTCTGCTGGCATCTGGTCTGATGCCTTTGCTGGGTGTGGTGGTTTGAATAAGAATGGCCCACATAGGCTCCCGTATTTGAATGCTTAGTCACAGGGTGGAGTGTGTGGCATTATTTTAGAAGAATTGGGTGATGGGGCCTTGTTGGAAGAAGTGGGTCACCAAGACCCTGTGGATCAGGATGTAAAGCTCTCAATTCCTTCTCTACTGCCGTGTGTGCTGCTATGCTCCCCACCATGATGATAAAGACACTGGAAGCAAGTCTCCAGTTAAATGCTTTATTTTATGAGTTGCCTTGGTCATGGTCTCTTCACAGCACTAGAACAGTGTAAGGCACTGGGTGTGGTAGCGCTTGCCTTTAATTCCAGCACTCACTTGGAATGCAGGGGCATTTGGATCTCTGTGAATTTGAGGTTAACCTGACCTACATAGAAGGCTTCAGGCTAGCTAGGAGCACAAAATGAGCCCCTGTGGTGTTTCATGTATGTTCAGCCAAGGGAGTGGCACTATTAGAAGGCATGGCCCTGTTGGAGTGGGCGTGGCCTTGTTGGAGTAGGTGTGGCCTTGTTGGAGTGGGTGTGGCTCTGTTGAAGTGGGTGTGGCCTTGTTGGAGTAGGCGTATCACTGTGGGTGTGGGCTCTAAGACCCTCACCCTAGCTGCCTGGAAGTCAGTCTTCTTCTAGCAGCCTTCAGATGAAGATGCAGAGCTCTCAGCTCCTCCTGCACCATTCCTGCCTGGATACTGCCATGCTCCCCTCTTTGATGATAATAGACTGAACCTCTGAACCTGTAAGCCAGCCCCAATTGAATGTTGTCCTTATAAGAGTTGCCTGGTCATGGTGTCTGTTCACAGTTGTAAAACCCTAACTAAGGCAGTACCTGTTCCAAAACAACAACTAAAAAGATGCTCTTGCTTGTGATTCCAGAACTCAGGAGACTGAGGAAGGTAAGTAAGAGTTTGAGACCAGCCTGAGCCATATATCAAGGCACCTGCTTCAAAAAAATTCACACAGACAAAGATGAAAATAAGAGAAAACAAGCGTAAGAGACAGGTAGAAGGAGACAGGGTCTTCTATGGTCTATATAAGGCTGATTCTGGGGGGGGGTTCCCTGACCCTAAAACCCCATTTGAAAATAGAATCTTTGTCAATGACATTGCATAAGATGAGGTCACACTAGACTGTGGTGACCTCACACCCAACGATTAGTGTCCTTGTGAAGAGAAGGGGATCTGAGATACACAGACAGGCAACTTGAGGACCAGTAATGATGAGGCCACAGTCAGGGGATGCCAGGAGCCACCAGAAGTTGGAAGAAGCAAGAAAGACCCTCCCTTGATCCTTCAGAGCCAGTGCGACCCTGGGACATTTTGATACCATACCCCTGACCTCAAGAACTGGGGATCAATTTCCATTACTGACTCCACTTAGTTTCTGGACCCGCATCATGGAAGTCCTGGAGACTGGTGCTGTATCTAAATTGCCCATGGGATTTCCTTCTCCTCTGGCAGGCACTGGTGGGGGGGGTGTCGGCAAGCATGAGGACAGTTTCACCCTCCTATTCTGCACTAACAGACTGGACACCCTCTTAAAGACCAAGTCTGGGAAGGTCCAGATGGGATGAAGCTTTTACAACTTAAGGGGCCATGGCTGGTTATTAGGCCTCAGTGTGTCCTGATTCAGGCTCCTATAAATGGGGGTGGTAGGAGGCCTCTGGTGAGCAGAGGATGAACACTGACTCCAGAGGATGAGAGTGGACGTGATGGACTCACATCTAGACTTCTCCTGAACAGCCCTCTGTGGCATCGTGGGGCCCCTGCAGAATCCATGGTGAAATGGCTGGTGGTGACATATTCCCAGGATATACACTGTTGGGCACAAAGAGAATTTCTCCAAGTGGAAAAGCAACCAGGCATTTGACTGATATCAAAAGGCCCCATGCACAAAAGCCCAGGCATCTACCCCCAACTCCCCTCCCCCGACCCCATCCCCCCACCTCCCAACACTCTTTATGCTGATTTTCAGGGCCTCGAGTTTGCAAGAACATCTACTCGATTTTTGTTCTTGTTTGTTTTGCTTCCCTTGTTGCAAATGAGTGGCAGGCACCTCCACAGAAGTACAGCCGTGCATAGATTTCCTGACCCCCAAATCTTTTACCCAAGTAAATCCAGACACACGTGCTGAGGAAGGAATGAGTTGATCGCTTTCCCCCCAAATCGAGCCACACGACAGCATTGCCACTCTTTCCAAGTCATTTCATCATCTGCCTACACCTGACTCTGTTGTGAGGATGCAGGCTGGTCAGTGCAGGCTGTTTGCCCACGGATCAATCAGAGCATGGTAATTTGTACTGAAAGTTTAGCTGAATGTTCCTTCCCAGTGAATGCACAAGGGTTCCCAGCTTGCCAGAGTGCCTCCAGCAGAGAGGCTCAACCTGGGCACAAGGACCCCCCAGCTCTCTATGCTGAAGTGGGGATAGAAAATCACTCCATCATGGAGGCAGCTGTGAGCTAGAGAGATTCACCTGTTAAATGTAGCTCAGGGTAGAAATACAGGCGAGGCCTCCTCAGGGATGATAGCTCTGTAACTGGACCATACCATGCTCCAGTACAGCCACATCCCTGCAGGGTTGCAACTCCAGGTGCCACCTATTCTGCCCTCTCTGTGTTTGCCACTCAAGCTCTGGAGATTTGTACCATACTAGATACAGGAGGTGGGGGTCAGACATTGCAAAGACAGACCTAATAACCTCAGTTAATCGTAAGGCTCTTGATCTATGAAACAAGGGCACAGGGTACTGAACTCACTCTGAGTTTTGCCTGACTGTCCTCGGGTCTAGCCACCAACTGGACACGGAATGAATTGGGGAAGCTTGAAGAGTCCCCCATCATCTGCTGTCCGGGGACTCCAGGTGTTGTCAGAAAGGCTTTTGGAACCAGGTCCGGTCATCAGCTTGTCCGCATGGGCTTTTAGGAACCGTAGCAAGAAAAAGAACTCAAAAGAAAAGCAAGAGTGCATCTCGGTAGCCCTGGATACTTCCTCAGAGAGTCTCTGAACCAGCCTATTGACGGACCACCAGAACATCGCTCTGCTGCAGGAGCCAGAGCTCTAGAACTGACGTCACTGAACACATCACCGGCCAGCCTGCCAAGCAGCCTGTCAGTGTAGCGGCTCCTCTATGCACCATGGTCTGAAGAGACTCAGTCACTTTCAGAGAGCTCTTAACCCAGAATGTAACACTGCAAACAAATTGCAGTGAAAATGGCCTAATCTTCCCCCACCAACCCCGCTGCCAGTGAAGAACCTGTCCACAAATGGTGCTTTTGTCCAAACTAAAGAGCAAATTTGTATTTATTTGCTTGTTTTATTTATTTATTTATTTATTTATTTATTTATTTATTTATCTTCCTGTGTGTCTAGGACCTCAACACATGCCCCCACTAAGTGAGTCTCTGGGGGAATTCTGCTTTCTTGAGTTAGTTACTTTCCCTGTCGCTGCTACAAAACACCCAGCAAAAACAATGTAACGAAGACCAGGTTTATTCTGGCTCATGGACTGAGGGGGATCGTGCTGTCATGGCAAGGAGAGCATGACAGCAGGAGTGTGAGGCAGCTGGTCACGCTGCATCTGCAGTCAAAAAGCTGAGAGAAATGATGGGCCACCCACATCAAAACGGGTCTTCCAAAATCAATTAACCTGATCAAGAAAACCCCGGGGGTTCTGCTTGCTTGTCAGGTTTTCCTTCTGTTTTTGGTCATCTCAACACAAGCTAAGGTTAACTGGGAAGAGGAATTCCAATTAAGAAAACGCCTCTTAGCAGGGTATGGTGGCACACACTTTAATCTCAGTGCTCAGGAAGCAGGGACAGGCGGGTCTCTGTGATGTCAAGGCCAGCCTGGTCTACTACAGAGGGAGTTCTCAGACTACCTCGCCGTCATGACCAGAGCCACATAATAGAAAGACCCTGTCTCAAAGAAGAAAGAAAGCTAGAAGCTAGAAAGCAAGAAAGAAAGGAAGAAAGAAGGAAGGAAGGATGGACGGAAGGAAGGACAGACAGAAGGAAGGAAGGAAGGAAGGAAGGAAGGAAGGAAGGGAGGGAGGGAGGGAAGGAGGGAGGGAGGGAGGGAGGGAGGGAGGGGAGGGAGGGGAGGGAAGGAAAGACCCTCCATCAGATTGGCCTGTAGGAAGTCAGTGGGGCATTTTCTTGATCTATTGGCTGATGTGTGAGGGTCCATCTCACTATGGGTTTTGGCATCCCTGGGCAGGTGGTCCTAGGTGCTATAAAAAAGGTTGAGGAAGCCATGGAGAAAGTCAGTAAATATCATTCCTCCATGGCTTCTGCTAAAGTTCCTGCCTACAGCTTAAATTCTTGCCCGGAGTTCTCTCAGTGATGAGCTCTTCTTGCCTGGAAGTATAAGATAAAATAAATTCTATCCTTCCCAAGCTGCTTTTAGTTATGGCATGCCGTCACAGAGACAGAAAACCTAATGAAGACACACGGGCTGGAGAGAGGGATCAGAAGCTAAGAACACTTACTGCTCTTGCAGAGGACCAGGATTCGGTTCCCAACACCCACGTGGTGGCTCGTAACTATCTGTGACCCCAGTTCCAGAGGATCCGATGACCTCTTGTAAATTCTACAGGTAGTAGGCATACATGCAGTGTGCTTACATACAACAGGAAAAATACTCATAAAGTAAATAAATCTAAAAACATTTTTTAAGAAAAAGGAAAGGAGGGGGTTGGGGATTTAGCTCAGTGGTAGAGCGCTTGCCTAGGAAGCGTGAGGCCCTGGGTTCGGTCCCCAGCTCGAAAAAAAAAAAAAAAAAAAAAAAAAAGGAAGGGAAGGAAGGGAAGGAAGGGAAGGAAGGAAAGGAAAGGAAAGGAAAGGAAAGGAAAGGAAAGGAAAGGAAAGGAAAGGAAAGGAAAGGAAAAGAGAAAGTCCCTTATAGACATGCCCAGAGGTTCCTATCAAGTTAACAGTCAATATAAACTACGTGGCTTGTGGGAGCTAAGGTAGGCCAGTGCTCTGTATTCTCCCAATCAGTAAATAGGACTTAGCCATCTGAAGAAGAATCTAGAAAGACACACTGAGGGATCGAGACACAGGCAGTGTGATCAGGCAAATTCCTCAGCCTGCACATGGCTAGACTTGTGTTTCTTGAACTCCGTGGAGTGAAGAATGTAGACACAGGTCATGGCAGCATACCTGCCAGGCTTCTGTGTCAACCTCCGTGGCTTTCTACCTGAATGCTCAGAGGCCTTCTTCAAGTTGCTCTGACTTGGGTCAAGACCACACAGTGGTGACCCTTGCCAAAAAAGGCCAACGTTCTGAGGACTGAGATTAGAGAATCCCATTTTTTTCTGGTTAATAAAACTTGTGTTGTTTTTACTGATGTGCTCATGCTCTCTTAGCCAAGTGCCAGAATGGTCTCCCAGAAGTGTTTTACACAGTCTGGAGGGACGGGTGTCTGCAAGATAAGATAAAGAACCGGTAATACTTCACCACCAAGAATGTGGCTTTCTATTATAGTGAGAAAGAGTTCAGACATCCTTATTTTAATAGAATGTAGTTATAATTGATGATCTATTTTGAGAAATTTAATTTCCAGTGACCCGTTTTCCAAATTTACACAGTAATAAAGGCCAGTGTGCAGGAAGCTGGACCGGGTTCTCAGGTGCCCGGTTGAAGGTAGTCCTGCCGGTCCAGAGGAGGAGTTGAAAAACTTTAAATCCAAGGGTAACCAAGGATTGGGCTGGGCAGCTGGAAGATTTGTGTGGTCATTACATAAAGACATAACTCTGCAAATCTCTAGCAACACGCAGAACTGGGATGGAGAACCTCTTGTGGGCAGAGGTTGGGTCATTGCTGGAGCTCCACTAGTTCCACCAGCAGGAGATAATGCACTGTTCTCCCAGATTATTATGGGTAACCAAGAGTGGTAGAAGAATAAAGGTGACAGGAAGCCAGCAACTTCCAGGTTAGGAGACTCCCCAGCCGGCCTACGAGTGCTGGAAGATTCAGTGAGTTGGAGAAATAGTTAGGCCTGGTCTCCCCTGGTGTCCTCCAGCTGGGCCCAGCTTCTCTTCCTCCAACCCCAATCTTGATATTTGCTACTTGCCTGATGCTATGCTGTGTGGATAACCTAGGGGCATGCTGTCCATAGAGACTTGCTCTGCGCTTTGAACAGAGGCACTGGTGGTTTGTGAATACAACGGGGCAGACAAGTAATCTGCAAACACGTTCAGGCACGGAACACAGGTAAAACAGCAGAGGACCGAAGCGTATCCACACTTCCATCTCCACCTCCATGAGTCTGAAGGCAGCCTAGTGCCTCCGAAATGAAAGCCCAACCCCAGGCTCACTTGATGCCCCAGATAGATTATCTTCTGTTGAGAAATCTTCCTACTTGCAGGGTCATCGATGCCCAGGTCAAGACCCGCCCTCTGCCCAGGCGGAGTCGGACCTGGAGAGTGCCCTGGTGGACCACAGGAAGAGGCAGACTGGCAGCACAGAGGCCCAGTCCTCCTCCTCATTCAGAGGGCACACAATGTCCCAAGTCTGGTACCCCCACCAACTCTTCTGCACTGGTAACAGGCCAAGGACCACTTGCAGGTCTTTCCATCAACATCAGGCTGAGCTACTTGGATGAAAGAAGACCCAGGACACAGTAAGCAAGCCCCACTGAGGGCTTCCAACCAAATGCAGGGTAAGAAGGCTTGGGACAAGAATCAACCCCAAGGCCACCAGGGAGGGATCAATTGATGGGCCAACCTGACTCCATCTTATGATTAAAAGTCATCTTGTTACAAAGTCAAAATAAGTTCATTTCTGCTCTGTAAAACTTGGGTTTGACCTTGTCTTGACCTATTTTCTGGAATTTGACATGTTTCACACCCTGTACCCTAACTCTAAGATAAGATATTCTGTCAAATAACTTTTGAAATGTTCAGTCAAGTTCCTATATAACTAAAATTTCTCTGGCAATCCCCCAGTCTTGAAAAAAAAAAAAAAACAGTCTTGCAGTCTTTTGTGGGGCTATATAAACCCCACCTCCTCCTGTGTTTAATGCTATTTTCTCAAACCACACCTTACGGAGCTAGCTCTTTCTGACAGAAAATAAAGCTTGCTTAATTTAACCAAAAGAATTTTGGTGATGGCCTTTATTCTCGTTTGGTGCAATAAATTCTAGGATCCTAAGAACCTGGTATTTTGGACTTCAAAAGTCTTCACGTAAAGCTAGAAGCCTCTGGGGACTAAGATCAGCTCCCACCTGTGTCTTCTGACCCTTCCACCCGTCTTTGTCACTCTTCCATTTTATGGCAGCATCTCCCTGCTCAGCTTCACCTGTAGGCGGGGTAGGGGGTGAGGGGTGGGGGTATGGTTGTTCCTTGTTGTCAACTTGACTAACTGGAGTTAACTAAAAACCCTGAGCACCCCTTAAAGGGATTTTTATTTAGTTGAAACATCTGAGGAGAGGCCACCTTAAATACATGACTCCTTGAAGTCGAAGACCCATCCCTAAATCTGGGCCAGACCTTCTCGTGGGAGCCTATATAAAAAACAAGGAAGAAAGAAGGTTTTGCTCTTTGACTGCTTGTCCCTGCTCCTGCTTCACCAACAATAGGGCCTGCTTAGGGATTTAATGGATACTAAAGACCAGCAGAGACATCTAGCCTCATGGACTGAACAACTACTGTACTTTCTGGGCTTTTGGTTGGGAGATAGCCATTGCTGGACTAGCTGGACTACAGCCTGTAAGCTGCTCTAGTAAATTACACACACACATGCACACACACACACACACACACACACACACACACACACAAACATGCATACACACAAAGTAGATAAATATATGGAGTAAATATATAATATATATTCATAATATACATATATAGATATAGAAATATAATAAATTATGTAATTTTACATAAATTTGTATAAATTAAATATATTTATAAATATATTATATGCTTGCATTCATTCTATTAGTTCTGTTCTTTTAAACATTCAGCGGCTCCCACTGACTTGAGATCAGAGCAGCAGTTCAGGCCATCCCTACCCAGGTCTGAAGTCAGAGCCAATTCTCAAAGCTCTTTCCCTTGGTTCTTCCCAGCGAGGCTTCCAGCCCCTCTTATAAAGGTTCTTGGGAAGCACCTAAAGAAATGTTCAACATCTTTAGTCATAAGGGAAATGCAAATCAAAACAACCCTGAGATTCCACCTCATACCAGTCAGAATGGCTAAGATCAAAAACTCAGGCGACAGCAGATGCTGTCGAGGATGTGGAGAAAGAGGAACACTCCTCCATTGTTGGTGGGATTGCAGACTGGTACAACCACTCTGGAAATCAGTCTGGAGGTTCCTCAGAAAATTGGACATTGCACTTTCTAAGGACCCAGCTATACCTCTCTTGGGCATATACCTAAAAGATGCTCCAACATACAACAAAGACACGTGCTCCACTATGTTCATAGCATCCTTATTTATAATAGTCAGAAGCTGGGAAGAACCCAGATGCCCTTCAACAGAGGAATGGATACAGAAAATGTGGTACATCTATACCATGGAATACTACTCAGCTATCAAAAACAATGACTTTATGAAATTCATAGGCAAATGGACGGAACTGGAAAATATCATCCTGAATGAGGTAACCCAACCACAGAAAAACACACATGGTATGCAACTCATTGATAAGTGGATATTAGCCCAAATGCTTGAATTACCCTAGATGCACAGAACACATGAAACTCAAGAAGGATGACCAAAATGCGGATGCTTCACTCCTTCTTTAAATGGGGAACAAGAATACCCTTGGGAGGGGATAGGGAGGCAAAGTTTAGAACAGAGGCAGAAGGAACCCCCATTCAGATCCTGCCCCACATGTGGCACATACACATACAGCCACCAAACTAGATAAGATGGATGAAACAAAGAGATGCAGGCTGACAGGAACTGGATGTAGATCTCTCCTGAGAGACACAGTATGGCAAATACATAGGCAAATGCCAGCAACAAACCACTGAACTGAGAATGGGACCCCCATTGAAGGAATCAGAGAAAGGACTGGAAGAACTTGAAGGGGCTCGAGACCCATATGAACAACAATGCCAACCAACCAGAGCTTCCAGGGACTAAGCCACTACCCAAAGACTATACATGGACTGACCCTGGGCTACAACCTCATAGGTAGCAATGAATAGCCTAGTAGGGCACCAGTGGAAAGGGAAGCCCTTGTTCCTGCCAGGCTGGACCCCCAGTGAACGGAATTGTTGGGGGGAGGGCGGTAATGGGGGAAGGATGGGGAGGGGAACACCCACATAGAAGGGGAGGGTGAGGGGCTAGGGGGATGTTGGCCTAGAAACCGGGAAAGGGAATAACATATGAAATGTAAATAAGAAATACTCAAGTTAATAAAGATGGAAGAAAAATTAAAAAAAAAAAAAAAGGAAAGGGAGGGAAGAATCCTGGGTCCTACTCATGGGAAGGCCAGAGCTCTGGGACTCCCAGCTAACCTTTGACCTATCCGTATAATCAACCATGTTTGTGACCAAAGCTTCAGAAAGGAGAACTTCTTCTTTAGTTCTCATCTTGCTGGAACATGGTGGTGCGGACTCTACCAGCCGATGTAACACACACTTTTTAATCTTTTGACGCTGGAGATCCCAAGTCCGAAATTGGACTCACTTAACTGAAAGCTAAGTCTTGGCAGGATGGTGCTCCCTCTGGAGGTTCCAGGGAGAACTGCTTCCTGTCTGCCCCAGTCCAGGAGGTGCCATATTCCTTAAATGGCAGCGATAACCTCCCTCCACCATCAAAGTGGGCAGTGTCAGCCCCTCCGTGCCTCCTGTGAACTGTCCCTTGTAGGCAAAGCAGTGGGTAGATTGGTGATTGCCAGGACTGGACCAGGAATTTCTTTGGAATGGTGAGAGCATCCTAGAACCACAGAATGGTGATGGTTACCCAGTACTGTGAATATCCTGAAGTTTGATAGGCTGTACAAATGTATTTTGAGAAATTAAATATCCACCCATCAGTGAGCATAGATATCTGGCCCTCAAGTACTCAGAGAGGATAAATGGGAAAACCCATAAACACTTATGAAAAATGCTCACAGCAGCTGAATACCCGACTTCCATAACCCGGACATGCCCACATGTCCATTCATGGAGGACCTGGAGGACACACCGCGGTAAATGGTGATGGAGCACAATTCAGCAGCAAGTGGAAACAGGAAGGCATACTGCAACATAGTAACACAGGGCTTGTTAGAAAAAATCCAGCCTGGGAGCTCACGTCCTAGAATTCCATCTGTAAGGGGCATGAGTAGACGTACATGGCATAGCTCGGGTGCAGGGTGCTTGCATCGGTCCAAAGGCCCTGGATGATGCAGTGTTCTCTCAGGTCTTGGTTGCTGAGGTGATGGCCTCCAGGATGAATATCCTCTGAACCACACGGTCCACACCACTTCGATGCAGCATATTTCGCATAAGTGTCTCTCAATAAAGTCAGTAAGAAAAAGGACCTTCTCTGAAGTAAAGTCCTAATGTTGCCAGTCTCTGTCATCAGGGACCTCTCTGTCCATCTTTGGAGGAGTACATTACTGCACTGGACATCAGGGAAAACACGGGGCTGGGCGAGGAGGGACTGCTACCTGCTTTTACCTGCCCCTGATTTCCATTGTGTTAGTCTCTCCTTCTGTGACAAAATGACTCTCACAAAATGACTGGCAGGAAACAAAATATTTATTTCAGCTTCTGGTTTCAGAGAATTTATTCCATGTCACTTGTGCCTACTGCTTCATGGTCTCTGGAATATGTGGCAAAGGATGCTTATCTCATGGCACACAAGAAATGGGGGAGGGGTGGAAGGTATCACTAGGGACCCTTACCCTCCTCCCCTGCCATCCCCACATGGTCTACTTTCTCCAGCCAGACCCCACCTCCTACAGTCTTCGGCTCCACCCAATGCAACACTACTAGTTGAAGATCAGGCCCCTAATGTGAGAAACTATATGTTCAAACAATAGCATGCTATGTTATACCATACACTTGTGCACATATGCACACAAGTTTACCACACCCATGCAGGCAGCAAATCCTCTGAAGATACCCTAGCAGCCCTAACCCATAAGACCAGAGCTTATGACTCCCAGGCTAATCAAGGAATCTATATATAGGGCAGTGGGTCAAAGGGCCAACCCTAGCACCATTTGTACCCTCTCCTGTGGCCTTTGGTTGGGACTATCCATACCTCCAAAGGAAGACATAGGGTGCGTGCTTATCTACCTCCTTTTCCACAGGTTCTCTCTCTTGCACACAAGGTGTCCCACTGTTTGAGGACCATAACCTCAAGAAAATACTCAGCTCCCCAAATCCCAGGGCAGCAAATATAGCCCAGACACACTGTGGGGTGCCCCACTCTCCTAGGTGGGCTCAGAGGGACTCAGCTATTTCTGGGAACCCACGATCCCTTAGCCTCCCCAGAAGCGGACTCCCAAGTGTGAACTTCATTCACACTTCCCTTCACTGGGGTAGGAGTGAGATCCTGTGTGATTTAGTGGAATGTCTGACTACCCCTTCCTCTGTGCTGATGTGAGGTCCTGTGCTTAGGTACCTGGATGTGGTCTGCAAGAGTGCCGGGAAGCAGATTCGTGAGTATCTAGACTCCCCAGAGGACAGGGTTCTCTGCCTTTTACATCAGTGCCAGGTCGAGCACTCTGACTCCGGCTGTCTCCGCGGCCTGCCTCCCTTACTGCCCTGGAGATACCCCACCACTAGGAGTCCTCATACACCCCGAATCCTACCCACTGAGGTCTCCAGACAAAATTTACCTTTCTCCTCTGAGAAGGGGAGGGAACCATCATCCTCACCCCCTCCTCACAGGCTGACCACCCTCAATAATGTTATTCCCAATAATGGCTAACCATGTTTCTCTAGGACTGGCTGGAAAGAAAACCTCACCTACTGCCCCAAATGCAGCACAGCCCCTGACCGTCAGTGGGGAGGGAGCTCCCGCCATGAACTGATTCGAGGCTTCTGCTACACCCAAAGGACCTCCACATTAATCAAACCTTGACTCGGTTTTCAATTAGCATGGAGGAAGCGGGGTTTATCGATCGTCCCTGTATCTCCATTTATATTTAATGCATCTATCACCCACATTCTATATCAGGAACAACTGCCTATCAGGCAGCCTGGGCCCCAGGGAGCAGGGTCTTATTTTCCTTTCTTTGCAATCGATTGAAGATTAAGTTGCTGTGTAGCTTTTTATTGGAGACGCACGTTTGCTGTGTTTAACAGGGAAACCAGAGCAGGGCTCAGCAGGGAGCCCAGGAGTGTTGCTTTCACTGGTCAAAAATAAAGTGTCCATATCAGTTGTTGTCACTCAACAGGCCAGAGAGTAGTCCATGCACATTTATACACATATGCAGATATGTGCTCCATGCACAGCTATGTAGAGGCAAACATTCACGCATAAATATATATGCACAAGCATGCACACACACTTATGTCTGTGGACACATTGATACAAAAATATATGCGCGCACGCGTGCATGCACACATATCCATACACATGCATATGTTCATACATGGGCACGTATACATAGGCATACACACACATCCGCACGTGTGTGCATGCATAGTCAGTCACCCTTGAGCAGGCATGCAATGGTATGCCCATGTATGTGTGTGTTCACGCACCTGGGTACACACGGGGTGGCATGCACACCCCACGTAGGGCGCATTCATGCATACGTAGTTCTCTTTAACTTGGGGTATGGGGGACAGCAATTGACTTTGCCTCAGTTCACTGGCTTCTTGACCCTGACATGCTGCTGATATCAAAAGAGGGCTTGATGCTGTGATATCTTGTTACAGAATGTAGCACAGTCCCCTGGGTACTTATTGTCATTTTTTACCTATCTTCTCTCATAAAGACAATCATTATCCCCTACATCATTTTAGGAATTATACCAGGCCTCCCCCACAGCATCTTCAGTGGACAGAATGCCACTGATATGAACACATAGACCAGACTGTCTAGCTTGCCCCAGGTGGGGCTAACAGGATTCTACACCTTGACTTCCCACGTCCTCCCCTCTGACACCCTATCCATAGACCCTAAATAAGAGTCAGGCCTAGATGAGTGCCCCTCTATGTCAACACCAGTGCACAGCAAGCAACTGGGGCCTTGTCTGTTGGCCTAGGCGACATGCCTACCTCCCTGGGATGACACCTCCACAAATCTTCCATGTAGGCAAAAAACAAAACCAACACCAATCTGTGGTATCCTCTGCTCCCCTCCCTAGGTCTGACCCTTTTCTTGACACCCATAGGAAGTGTCCACTGAAGGCAGGCCCAGGACTGAGCACAACACACCCTCCAAGACCTGGGCAGAGGATGGAAGGAGGTACAAAGGTCAGAATGTCCACAATGCTCCTGGGCCAATGCTCAGCTCCACAGTCTCTTGGCGACTACGCTAATGCGTCTACCCCAGGGACATCCACCTGATGACCCACGTGGTTTTTAGGGTGCATCTACCATCCCAGACAGCGGCTTCCTAAAACAGGGCACCTAGGCCTCTGTGCCCAGGCTATGCACAGAACAGAGGCCCTCATGCTGGACAGAAACTTCAGTTGAGGACACCTTTGGTTCTCACCTTTGAGAAACTATTGGAGATAAACCCTGGGTCCCTCAATATCTGGGAAGTGGGCTCAGGATGGAGGGTTCTGGCTTTGGGTGCTGTGGTGAACATCCCAAGATGACCTGCCTGGCCAGGAGTCAATGCCCATATCTTTTATCTGTGGCACTGGAACCAGGACAGTAACGGAAAGGAGAGGGTCCCCTCAGCCTCCTCCTCTTGCACACTTATACACACGCACACCCCACATACGCATCCATATACTTGTGTGCACACACTCACCATACATGAAGATACTTCTACCCTAAGCCTATGGATTACTGGCTTAGGTTTTAGGAGGGGGTGAGAGAGGAAGAGAAGGAAGGATTGCTAGGCAACCAGCCAAGGGTTGCTATGGCATTTTCAAGAGTGCAGCTGAGCCAATCAGGGCCAACTGTGGGCTGGAAGAGGCTGGCGCAGGATGTCATGTCAGCTCTGAGGAAGAGGAGCTGCAGCAGCGACAACAGCGCCCTGAGGAGGACCAGCCACCTCATGAATATTCATTGAGCTGATTGAGGAAAAGTCAATTAACTACTTGACAGCTTGGTTTCCCTGATTCTTTTCTTTTCTTTTAACTATTTAGCGACCGCGGGGCAGGGTAGGGCAGTGCAGGATAGGGCAGGGGTGGCTCCCCGCACTGTCTTCCTGTCTTTAACCTACCTGATTGCATTTAGCCAGTCCTGGCATGACCACGGGGGTCCTGGCACTGCTCAGGGTTGATTCTGTGGAATTTTTCCTTGACTTGTGCATGGAGCATACCATGTTGTCCCCTTGGACCACATGAGATCCAGTTCCCACCAGGCTTAGTACTAGGAGAGGTCCCTGCAGATGGTCTAGTCATCTTCCCTCTCTTGGTGACTGTGGACAGGCACCTGGACAATGACCTCAGGCCCTGAAGGGTTTAGCAGCTCTGGAGACAATGTTTAATAAGCAGCCTAGGTCCACTCTACTCCGATGGGACCTCCCTCCTGGCCACAGTCCTACCTCCTTCTCAGCAGGTTAGGTCTTAGTCGGAATGGTGAGGAAATCAGTCCAAGAAGCGACTGCTTCTGCATGAATTACTATCTATGAAGTATGGGTCCTGTGATGGGTTGGAAATTTAGGCCTGAAGCACAGGCAGACTCCACAACGGGGCAGGTAGGGGAAGAGTCACCCTGGTCTGTTCTGCCTTTTATTTATTTGTCTGTTCCATTCTTTTCTGGTCACTTCTGATGACCTTCTTTGCCCTAACCCCTGCATGGCTTCAAAAATAAATCTACAACCAATCAAGAAAGTATAGATCCCAGTGTCTGAGGTAGGGACAAGCGTCGGGGAGACTGGGGATTCTTCAGGGCTCCACCAAGACCTTTCCCACTCACAAGGTGTGTACGGGTCTGGCAGGAGATCCTTTCCACCAGGGATCCAAGACGGATCTCTGCTAGTTTCTCAGAAACTTGCTTACCCACAGCCCAGGTTGCTATCCAGACGTCCAAAAGAGACCACAGCACCGAGTCACTGGCACGATTTAACTCGGATGCCGAGATGTGGGTATCAGAGATGCCGCAGGGGGCAGAAGAAGCCAAGGTCCTCTGGGAAAAATGCAGGCACGGCTGATTCGCTCCTCAGGTTCATGCAGAGATTAGTGGGTGGAGGTCTCACTGGGACAGCCTGGGGCCCTCTCGTTGCCCACTGCTCTAGGGTTCACACCCTGGATATGCTCAATGGAAGAACTGAGGCATGAGAGTCCACTGACAGAGACTTGAGCTCACACATGTAAGCAAGCTTAGAACGCAGGGAGGATAGCCACGCCCCTGGCTGTCTCTAAAAGCCATCGCTTGTTTAGATGGTCCCCGTTCTGGCCAGTATCTTTTGCCAGTGCCTCATCAGGAGGAAACCCTGTCATCTATACTCTGGATATAGGCCAACCTGAGTCATCCCCTGGACCCCCGACCCTGCCCAGGCTGTACACATAGATACTCAGGAGATGCTGACTAGGGACCTATTACAAGAGCCAGAGTCTTTGCATTTCTCAAATGCCTGTAAAGAAGGTCACTTGGCCTCTGCCATGCTCCCCTAAGGATGCCTTCAGGATCATTTGGGAGCAAATCTGAGACAAATATCAGCAGGCAAGTTCCATGAGTTATCATCCTGTCCTTCTGGAGTATCCGGTTGTCCATGATGAGGACATCTGAGATGCTGCTGCAACCGAGAGTAGCCCAGGAGATCTGATGACTAAGTTAACCAGTGCAGCCTCAGGTGAGGACGTTGTAGGAAACTGAGGAAGCCTGAGGTAGTTTTGGGTTAATACCGATTTTTCCACATCACTCATCGGTGATGACAATCGAAAGGTTGTGCTAAAAGGAAACAAGGGACAGCAGGATTGGGGACGCCCACTGACATCTGACCTGCAGGAGGGAGAGAGACAGAGTAGTTTCTCTGACTATATAGTGTGGGAAACTGTTCCAATAGCCACAGGAAGGCAGCAAGGTTAAAGGCCACACACACGGCCCCTGCCATGGGAGCCAGACCAGGAAGTGAGGGCAACTGCAGTCACAGGACAAAGTTCACAGGGTCAAGGGTCCTCATTTCTAGCTCCCATTTACAGACTGTTGGCCCAGGTCTGGACAGACTCCCAGACCCAGGAAACTCCTATATCCAGCATGGGTGTGGCTGACACTAGATTCCTTCTAAAGTCAGGCCTCCCTACAAATGGAAAAGAGAACATCTGGAGTAAACCTAGTGGTGAGGTCTGGAATGACACCCACGAGACGCTGGACAACAGGAAGGGGTGGCCAAAAGACAGCCTGATGTTTTCTCAAAAGGTTGAACCGAGGGGGCTGGAGAGATGGCTCAGCAGTGAAGAACTCCGACTGCTCTTCCAGAGGTCCTGAGTTCAATTCCCAGCAACCACATGATGGCTCACAACCATCTGTAATGGGATCTGATGCCTTCTTCTGGTGTGTCTGAAGACGGCAATGGTGTACCAATTCTGCTCCCAAGGTAGACCCACGAGAGTAAAGTAGCTTTCACAAATACCTCAGGACACTTGTGCCCAGCAGCAGAAATGCTGAAGCAACCAATTTCTGTGAATGCATGAGTGGGCGAGTAAAATATGGCCCCTTAACATGGGCACCAGTTGGCTGTGGAAGGGAACATACACCTGCTGTAGCCTAGATGACACAGCACACAGTCCTACTCACCCACTCACTAGAAAGCGCTGGAATTTTCCAGTTCAGATACAGTGAATGGCAGAGCCAGGGCCTGGATGTCCGCGGTAAACACTGATTATTTACTAGGGTACTTTTCAGGGGTGACAACATTTTTTTTAAACAAGTCAACTAGTGCTGATGTTTTCAGAACACTGAGACTAAATAAATATCACTATGTTGTGTGGTTTTCATATTAATAAAACAAGGAGGATACGTAAGGCTGTCATTTCTGCCGCACTCGGCAGCACAGTTCCCCACTGTGAAATGTGCTGTCTGGGTGTGGCAGAGTCTGTCTTTTCCCAGTGTGAGGTGTACTTAACACCAGGCCTGGAGGTTTTAACGTTTAACCTTTCCTCTTGGCCTCTGCTCAGAGCTAGCCTAGCAGGGTAGCAGGATTGATGGCCAAGGGTAGTGATGTCCTGATGTACAGGACATCGAGGCCAGGAAAGAAAATTCCTCCTCCAGTACTGTGGGGCCACCCTTTCTCTTCCAATATTGGAATCACCCTTCTCTGGGGGAGTGCCTGTTGAAGAGCAAAGTGGGAATGAGAGTCCAGGAAGAGTGCATGGTGGAGAATGTATGTGATTGGGAGACGCAGACCATCTGAAACAGAACAGCAGAGAAGAAGGGGCTTTACCTTCCCCAAATAGCTCCTCTCTTGGTGACATACCTGAATAGACAATACCTAGCTAGTCTGTACAGATCACAAGAGGGCATCACTGGCAGGCAACAACCCCTGCTGGGCAGGTGGAAATTGAATCGGCTGCTCCTGCAGTATTAGTTTTCCCATCTGTGAAATGGACACAGCAGGATCCAGTTAATAGTCAGGGCTCAGTCTTTGATTAAATCATAGCCTTGTCACTCAGACAGACATCCAGATATCCAGTCACCATCCCTGATGTGTTTAGTGAGCTGACCAGTCTTAGACCACAGGAGGTCAGGAGTCACATTCTGGATCCCTTCTGGATTCTGAATCCTGTACCCACTCAGTCCATTGTCCAGTAGGTAATGAATGCACTATGACAAAGTCTGGTCCCACAGATGCTAGAGTCACAATGGTCATTCATTCCCAAGATTCCAGAGCGATCATCTCATGGCCCAAGCCGCCCTTCCTCACCACCCACCCAGGTCCCATTCACAGCCTGGTGAGTGGTGAATAAGTTCCAAGCAGTGCAGGTTATATGCAGCTCTCGCTGCTCTTTTCCAACTCAGCCTTCTGCCTTGAGCCACACTAGGGATGGGTCTACTGGATGTTGTAAGGGTCACAACCTACATAGCGAGGGGGAAGCACAAGGGCCGAGGAGGAACTCACAGGGCTGCACTACAGAGGAAGTTCTGGTCACTCAGCCTTAATCCTGATACCTCAGATAGACACCAACTCTGAGGCTGACTGCCACCACCGGACCTCAGTTTCCTCAGTCAGGGCATCCCCCTCATGCAGTACGGAAGCTATTGTCCCTTTGGCTGGCAAGAGACAATAAAACGTGAAAGTCGTGATGTGCTCAGTAGCATAGCCCTCTCATCTCAGCTACTTCAGAATTTGAGACTGAAGGATTCCAAGTTCAAAACCAGCCTGGGCAGATAGATTAGTGAGACTGTCTCAAAATAAAGGCAAAAAGAAGACAAGATATATATATATATATATATATATATATATATATATATATATATATATATATATATATATATGTCAGTGGTAGACACCTGTTCGGTGTATTCAGGTATTCAGGAGAGAGAGAGAGAGAGAGAGAGAGAGAGAGAGAGAGAGAGAGAGAGAGATTGCCACAGATGTCTGTCTCGCCTGACCTTCCAGCGTCTTTGCTGAGCCCTCGGATGCTTCACCTGAAACCCAGAAGCCCAATTTGAGATACAAGAAACCCCAGTGAGACTCAGAAGACCCACCTGAGTCCCAACCTCGTGGTGTCCCTCTCCACCTTCCCGCTGAGACCTCTGATCTTTCTAGAGGGAAAGACTGGCCTGTGCCTTTCTGCCTTGCTTCTTACCTGGCTGTCAGCACCTGTCTCCCTTGCCTCTATGGTGCGGGTGGTCCCCCAAGTGCTCTGGAAACCACTTTCATGTCTTTTCTGATCAAGAGGAATAAGAACCAACAAATAGGAGGAGGCCTGGGGCTCAGTCAGGACTTAGGGTGGAGAGATTGATGCTGGTGAAGACAGCAATGAAGATAGCCCTAGAGAGCCTGTCCCTTCCTTGTCCTCTAAGTTCCCTGCCACCCATAGCAGAGTCAAGGAACACACAAATACCATAACTGCATAAGGGTTGGAGGGAGCTTTCAGTCACTGTCCCACACCAAGGCCCTGTCCCTAACAGGCCCAGGTTATAAGGTTGGTGTAAGAACAGTTCTGCCTTGGGCTAGAGGGATGGCTCAGTGGTTAGGAGCACTGACTGCTCTTCCAGAGGTCCTGAGTTCAATTCCAAGCAACCACATGGTGGCTCACAACCATCTGTAATGAGATCTGATGCCCTCTTCTGGTGTGTCTGAAGACAGCTACAGTGTACTCATATATAATAAATAAATACATTTGAAAAAAAAAAAAAAGAACAGTCCTGCCTCTCAGGAGTCCAGCGGTGAGTCAGAAGACCTGAAAATATTATCTCTATATTATGTGGCTGGCCCAGGGTGTGCTGCTGCTCCTGTCAAATGACCCTGCCTTGCCTGAGAACTACCTACCTTCTTCAGGCAGGTAGAGAATCCTCTAGGCTGGACAGCACCTTGGACAGCACCCACCCGCTGAAGCACCCTGTTTCCACATGGGTGGAAACCCCGGTTTCCCTTAGCTTCCTCAGGAGTGGCTGAGCCAGGAAGAAGCCAGTTTCCCCCAGCTACCTCAAGTCAGGGGAGGGGGGCCAGGTTCCCCCAGTATCAAGAGTAGCTGAGCCAGAGGAAAAAGTTGCTCCTTCCTCGGCTTTCACTGCCCCTTCTCCTGGAACTGTGGGGCCTCTGTTACCTACATTTGAGGACCAGCCACTTTGGAGTCTCCTTTTCCAAGCTCCATGGAAGCCAGTGCTCTGGGAAAGGCCTAGTATTGGAGAAACGGGGTCTCAATAAGCCAAGCTCCTCAGAACCGACAGTGTCATAAGTATGAGCTCTTGTTAAGATTTCCTCTCACAAAAGTGGGACAGCTGTCCCTTTTCCCCCATCCTCCTCGAGACAGGTTCTGTCTTTGTGACTCCAAAATTTGCTGGAAAGCCCCAGGAGGCAGACATTATTGTCTCCTCTGTGGGTCAGAACAGCCAATGACAAAGTGGAAACATTCCCAGCCTGTCTGATTCCGAACAACTGACATTATGGCAGGGGACGGCCAACAGCACGCTGACTGACCAGAGGAACAGATATATCTCTCAAGAAGCTGAGGAGAATCCTGGAAAGCAATGCCCAGTTCCTGTAGTTGGGCCTGTGAGTAGTAATGGGTGTGAGGACAAAG
The DNA here is from genome assembly GCF_011064425.1 of Rattus rattus. NCBI lineage: Eukaryota > Metazoa > Chordata > Mammalia > Rodentia > Muridae > Rattus > Rattus rattus. Next base: position 157,997,323 of record NC_046158.1, read on the forward strand.
AGATCCAGGGGCAGAGGGGCAGGGGAGACAAGGGAGCAGGGTGTGCTTGGAGGGGTAGACATGGGGCTAGAGGAAGAGTTAGGAGTCCAGAAAGAGCCCTTGTAGGACAGGTCTATATAAGCCTCCTGAAATATGGGTGTGTCTTCATTTTCCAGCTATGTATAGAGTTTCTATAAGGTAAGACAGTGTGAGGAAGCTAGAGCGGCAGGAAGGGGCTACACCAACTCCCAGATAGCACTTCCTACTCCAGTCTCATGAGACCCATAATCCCCAGAGAAGGCCTCCCATCTGTGAATGTCTGATCCAGTAACCATCTGCCCATGGAGAGGGCTGAGGTCTGACAGGGAGAGCAGAAAACCATCAGGGAAACTGTGGGCAGAGCCTTGGGACATCTGCCCTCCCCATGCCACACCTGGGGATTCTAGCAGGAAACTCGGGAATGGTATGTGGCAAGTGTGTGGCTGAGGTTGTACCGCTCATGGTAGCACGTACCTCCTTTCCCTGCTCTAAGCTCTGCACCTTTCAGTAAAAATTTCCATTCCCTCTTCAGAACCAACGCACTTCTACAGATGGTGGCTGGTGTTTGCTACCTACAGAGGGTGAAGTTCTTCTGTACCCAGAGCCTCTAGACTCCCCTGGCTGCGGTACCCACACTGAAGCTGGCCTGGCAGAAGGTGTATCACCAGGGCTACCAAGGACAGGGGCTCTGGGGGCAGCAATGGGACTAAGAATCCCCATATTCCAGGCTGAGCGGTACAAAACCCTTGTGTAAATAGACCTGCTCGCCATGTGGGCTCACATCTGTTCCCATGGATAGAGAGTAGATACCAAGCACAGAATGGACAGGTGGACTGGGTCCTATCTAGGCCTCAGGGGACCTAAGCAGACACTCAGAAAAGAGCAACGGGAGGAGGGACCCCTAGGCTCCTGGCAAGGGAGGCTCCCAGGCAAGGACTTGGCCAGCCCTCATCCACTCTCTCACAGCATCTCTCTTTTAGGAGTTGCAGAGCAGAACTATACATCATACTCCTCTGGGTTGTTGTCTATAAACATTCTTTTACCTTTCCTGGGCTAAGGCACACTAAATTATATCCCTCAGTCTATAGAAATCTACCCATCTCACCTGCCCCCACCCCCGTATCAAAATGGGTCCCATAAAGCCCCAGTGTCAGGCCTGCTTTTGGGATGCCCTATATAAATCAACCAGTTGGACAGCTGTCAAAACCTCATCTGCCTGTTCTTCTCAAGGCATTCCCTCCACCCTACAGGTTCCAGGATCTTGGGGAATCATTTAACCCATTGTCAATCCTATGATGGTTCTTGTCCTTGAGTCTCTGGAAGTCAGTCTATGGAGCTTAGGGAAGACAACTAGACTTCCAGAGGTCTCCCACCAGAAACAGCATCCTCTGTGCACTGTCCAGACTGAGGGGCCTCCAATAACAAGGCCAGTGCTGTGGGAGACTCCAGGTCAACTCCCTCCCCTCTACACCTATTCCAGATATATCAGGAGCAACTGCAGAAGAGCCCTCCAAATACCCTCCAGGGAAAAAGAAACAGTAGATTTTCAAAAGTTACAAAGTAGAATGTGAGATGCTACTACTGGCAGGAGTCGTTGTGTAGAGGTGGAGAGACCCTCCGGGGACACAGAAGCCCCTGCCAGCTGTTCTCACACCCCTGGACCCTGCACCACAGACACCACCCCCTGCTCTGTTGACCTCACATCTCCTCCATCCACTCTCTTTGCTTAAGTAGCTGTGTGTTTAAAGAGAGCTGATTTCTGCTATTAGTGGACTTACCTCTACTGCTTGCCCTAAGTGAATGATACCTTGAAATGAACACAATTATGAACAAATAGTCCAAATTGCTTTTTCCCATGGTCCAGACTGATGAGGGGATGCCAAAGAGCATCTGTGAGTGTCAACCTGATGAGGGCTTTTCTCTGCACACACCTTGTGCCTTTTCTGTCTAGGCTAGACAAGACTGTTCTTTCTAGACTCCCCACATAAGAAGACTGAGCACCAGTCATAGACTAGTCCCACTTCCTTCCCTATAGTGATTACAGCATGTGGCCTCATGCCTCTGCACCACTGACCAGGACTCTTGGACCCCTTCCTCATAACAAGAGTAGGAGGGGCCAAGGCTTTTGTTCACTTCAAAGCCAATCCTGATACCTCTGTTTCCCCTTCCATCCCTCTCTCTCCTCTTCCAGAGGCCTAGCCCAGATGGTAACCCAGAATGGGCAACCCTAAGGTAGTTGATTATGGGGTGGGTATACCCAAAAGGAGTGCAGGAAGGGTCAATGCTCTACTGTCAGACAGCAATCCCTGGACCTTCCCAGGAGCCTTTTGTAGACTGGACAGCAGCCCGACCCAACTGGCTGAGCCTGTGCAGGTGCTTAGAGGCAAATGGTGATAGGCACCTTGGGAGGATGGCAGGCTGTCTAGGAGGGAGAACACAGTCAGACGTGTTACACAGGCACCAGCTGAAGCAAGCCCCTTCACAGCTCAGCTTAGCAGGACAGCCCTGTAGCTCAAGAAGGGGCTTCTCCAAGGCAAGCCACTGTTGGGAAAGTTCCGTCTGAGATTCTGGATGAAACCAGCTCAATATTGCAGGTATCATGTGATCAGGGCTCCCTTTAGAGGGTCCCTGAGGTCTGGGGATCTCTGAGAACCTACAAGGAATGAGACGGTGAGCCAAGGGGCCAGGCACAATGCAGGGCATTTCTGGTGCAGAGTGTGAGCTCCCTCTGCCACTTGGGAGGGTGCTCAGCTAAGAATGGCAGCCCAGGGTCCAGGAGGAGTACTCCCTATTACCCTACTCAGAGATCAGACTGTAAATTGTGGGGGCAGCAGGGATAGCATGGAGCACTCTGCCCTGTGCATATTCAGCAAGGAAAAAGGGAGAAAATGCTCTGGGCTTAGGATGTCTTTACTCCACCTTTCCACTGCCTGGCTTCTAAGATGATCAGTCAGGCGAAGGTTCCAGTGAAGGAGACTCTTCAGACTCCCAGGAATCCTTGTCTCTGCTCTTCAGGCTCTCGGGCTGCCCTGTGGCCTAAGTTCTAAAAGAAGGGGCCTCTGAGGGGCCCTGAGGGGTAACCTTGTCAAAAGGTCTCAGTGCCTGGACTGGGCCTATGAAACCCTTCAGAATTCCAAGGAAACCAGAAAGCATCCTCCCCAAGCTCCTGCTGTGATGCTTGACCCATTCTTCTGGTTAGTACAGGAGCAGTGCTCGCTCCTAGCTCCCAGATGATTTTATTGACATTAAGGTTCCTAGGTGGAAGTAAGATGGCCCACCAGGTGAAGACACTTGCTTCCAAGCCTGAGTTTGAGTCTGCATAATGGAAAAAGATAATGGACTCCCTCGAGTGACCTCCACGTGCACACTGTGGCACATTCCCTCAATGTGTGTACACAACAAACAAAGAGTAAATACTTAAGTGTAATTTTTATTAAAAAATTAAAAAAAAATATCCCTGGGGTAGAGACATCCTCTCACAGCATTCTGCCTGGGGTCTCAGGCTTGCCCTAGAAGTAAAGAGAAGTTTTCTTCATAAAAGCCAAGGCCCACTCTGAAAGGTACAGAGTTGAGGGAGGAGAGTGTGCCATCTCTGCCACGGTGGGTGGCCAATGAGTCACCTGGAAATATGGGATTCACAGGAGCACCAGAGCCTAGCCAAGGATAGGCAAAATGTTGGACCCGGAGGAACAAAAGGACTGTTCCCGCCGCTGCCCGCCACAGGCCAGCGGCTCAGTCTGGATCCCTCGGTCTTTGTCCTGCCCTGGTCAGCCCTTGCAGATGCAACAATGCCTCCTGTTTGTGCTCCTCCTTCGCTCCCCACCCCCACCCCAGCCTGCAGTTACCTGGCTCTCGGAGTCTACGCAGTGTTGAAGGCCCTGGTGGAGTTTCTGGGGGACCCCGGACCAAGATGAATTTCACTTCCTGGGTTTTCATCTGAGCTCTGTCCACGGTGCTCACTCTACTCAGGGAGGAGGAGGGAAAGGAGGGAGAAAAGGGGGCTTTGGCCTCATTTCCATGTGGAGGGCCCAGGCCTCTGTTCACCCCCCCCCTCCATTGTCCACCATGGCCTCACTCACAATTGCAGTCTTTGTAGTGCTAGCTCCGCCCTCAACACTCAGTCATGGTGGGGGTCCCGCCCCCCACCTCTACAAAGGGCTAGGAGGAGCAAGGCCAGAAGATCTTTCCTTCCCCATTGGCCCCACCCAGACCACAGCCTAGGGCAGCCAAGGTTAGCTGCATCTCCAGATGGAAAGCACACCCTCGGAGTGTTGGGTGGGAGCCACTCATCCTTATACTCTCCTCATAGGATAAAGCAGGCAGTGAAGTGTCCCCAGGTACCTTGGGGTGGGGGTTGCCTTCCGGAGCCTCTCCCCTTGAGTATCAAGTACACACCCTGCTTTGAGAGCCTTAGTCTCATCTCCAGATGTATCAGGAGACAAGCTGCCCCCAGGAGAGAGGTTTAAGGCCACCTGTACTGGGTATGAAGGGGCTGAGGCCTGTGACATTCCTGTGTGAAGGCCTTCAAGCTGCCTTGACCACCCGTGCTCGATCTGGGAAGCTATGAACCATTTAAAACCTGCAGAGGGCCCTGGGGCTGCAGCTGGGCCTACAGTCCTTGCACCCAGCCTACCAAAGCTGATCCCTTCTTCCCTCTGCTGGCCACATCTGTGTTGTGGGCCCTGCATCTGTCCTACAACTCCCTCCCCAGGTCATGCATGTAGAGGGGGGTTGTGGACCCTGTGGCAGTCTGAAGGCCTTCTTCCTCCATTCCTCCTCTCCTCACAGCCAGGGTGGGATCAAGGGTCAAGAGACTGTGGGCCAGCTGTTCCCAGATGTGGACCAAGGCCCCTCCCCTTTCTGGAGGAATGACAAGCCTCCTGCAGAGGAGGGGGCGGTGGTGTGACGAAGAAGAAAGGGCGGAAAGGGAGGGAGTTCTCCACGGGTTTCTGTTGATCTGTTTAATCCCACGCTATCGCAAGCTTTCGCGGATGGAGGGCAAGAGGGGAAAGGAGGGGGTCTAGTCCCTTCCCTTCCTCCTCCCGCCCCCACCCCGCCTGAGCCACCTGACCCGTCTCAAAGTTGCCGGGCTGCGGCGCGCATGGCCTTTGTGCGCGCGGAGCAGCGGCCTGGAACCTGGAGCCTGAGCCAACTGGACTGTGTCGCCCCACCTTCGTGCCCCTTCCTCTCCCTCACGTACCCAGGAGCTAACAAATAAATAAATCCACAAATGCAAATTCGCAGTGTGCTGGGGAGAGGCGGCTGCGCCGGGAAGAAGGAGCGTGGAGAGGTGAGGCTGGGCCATGGGGAGTCCAGGGAAGAACAAACCTGAGCCAAGGCCCAGCATCAGTAAGTTGACTCTGAAGGTTTCTCGGTCATCAAAAAGATCCCTACCGGGCGGACTCAAAGAAACAGGCAGAGGAATGCTTGGGGTGGGCTCCCCTTCTCTTAGCACACAGGCAGCTCCACCCCCACACCCAGGACAGCCCTTCCCCCAGCCCTTCAGGGCCGGGCGGCAGGACGCAGGCAATTGGAAATAGAGAAACCGGGTGCTCCGGGCTGAGTGCATAGGAGTACCAGGAGGAAACGCGCAGGCACGTTTCGGCGGAGATGCAAAAAATTAAACTTGGTTTGACCCATGGAAGGGGTGCTGTCCCAGACTCCCCAAGCACCACGCTCTGGCCTAGTGTAAATATCTCTCACAAATAGTAAGGGGAGGCCGAAGGGAGGTCCTTGGCCTGGGAAAGGAACTGGTCTTTGAGGAGTCGCTGTACGGAGCCGGCCCCGTAGCAAGCGCGCTCCTAAACCCAAGGCTCTTTGGGAGTGCCTCCCCCACCCCCGCGCATCCTCCGAATAGAAACGAGCTCTGGGCAGGCTAGAATTGGAGATGTCTTAGACCACTGCAAAAGCCGAGGGTGGGGCTGAGGGACGGTAAAGGGTCTGCTGTCCTGGGAGCGCCTTTGCGGGGCGAGGATCCAGGTTCCGCGGATGGAAAGCGGTTCGGGCAGGTTTTGCTGTCTACACCATGGACAGCAGACCGTGCGGGCTTGGTGTCTTGGACAGTGCTGGGGACCTGCCCCAATACCCGCAAAGGCGAGGGACGGCTGGTCAGGCAAAGAGAAGCTGGCTCTAACGAGAAGCGGCCTCTGCTTGTAGTCTAAATCTTCCACTTTTGAGCCACCAGCCAGTGTCCTTCGGGCCGCAGGTGCTGGCAGGCCGTGGGTGGTTTCCTTGGCTTTGGGTTGGGCATAAGCAAAGGTGGGCTTAGTTGACTGTGAAAGAGGGGATTTTCCAGCAACGGTTGAGACTGACACCTGCAAAGGGAAGGATTTTGGGTTGAAAGGGAAGTATTCTGGCCCTCCGAGAACCTTCCGGGAGTGGGATGAGATCTCCGGAGATCACCTCCTTCCCAGTGGAGTGTCTTTAGGGGGTTTCCACTGGGCTGGAGAAGGTCGGAAAGGGAGAGGGAAAAATGTGTGCCTGGGTACTTAGCTTCTGCTAGAGGGCAGGTGGTCAAGGGCTGGTTTGGCCCAGGAGGAAAGATAGGATAGAGGCCTGACTGCTTCTGTGTGGTTCTTCCAGTCTGCAGGAACAAAGGCCCGCTGGGAAGGCCTGGAGTGGCGTTTTTTTAGAAAGCCGCTGATCCCTAGCCCTAAAGGCCCACATCAAGGTAGCCACCCTTCAGTAGGCTGCAAAGAGTAGACCTGACTGCGGTCAGCTGTGAAGTGTGAACTGAGCTTCTCCCATCCCTGTTAGCAAGGACTCACTACCCAGCTAGGAAAGGGTGAAAGAGGGGAGCAGTTTCTGATGGGAGTTGGGGGAGACGTCTAACTCCCTCCTCCACATAGGGCCGTCAGCAGGAGGCTGGGACCCTTTTCTTTCCCCCAGGAGAGAGGGGCTCAGAAGCCACTGTGTTGAGTGGTTATTCTGGAAGGACCAGCCGCTTGTGTGAGGCAGGCACAGTGTGTTCGTTGCACAGCGGGGTGTGGCTGGTGGGTGTCGAGGAGCTGCGGTCGGTGGGCTGCGGGAGAAGCTTTTGCGTGGGTGGTGCGACAGGACAGAACGAGCGGTTCGAGAGTGTCAAAGAGGCAGTTTCTCCGTATACGTGTGACCCCGGGGCGCCGGGCACAATCGAAGGCGTTCGAGGGCTGCATCCGTGTGAGTCGAGGAGCGCGCGGAGCGGGACGCCGAGCGTGTGCGCGGGAGGCACGGGTCGCGCGGTGCGTGAGTGCGCGTGTACGCGGTGCGCGTGCCCCTCAGTTCTCAAGGACACCTCCGAGAGGAGGCGGCAGAGCCGGTGTCGGGTGACGTCACCGCGCGCCCCAGTGATAATCGCCCGGTGCCGGAGCCGAGCGCGGATACGAGCGGAGGCAGCGGCGGCGGCGGCGAGCGCGGGGACGGTCGCACCCGGGCTAGGCAAGGAGAGTGGGAGTCAGACTCCCGCAGTGCCGACCTCGCGGACGCTGGGCTCCCACCCGGCCCTCAGGAATTTGCCCGGCTTCCTCGGCGCTGTCCCTGCGCTCTCCTCCACCCGGGGCCGTAGCGTGCGAGTCCTGCGGGCGCCAAGAAGGAGGCGGAGGCGGGAGCGGGCGACAGCGCAGGCGGTGCTGCGGAGCGGAGGCGGCGGCAGCCGAGAAGCAGCAGGCGGCGGCGGCTCGCGCCGGGACGGGTAACTGCGCTGGCGGCCCGGGCCGGGGCGAGCCGGCAAGCGGCCTCTCAGGTCACCCCGTCTTTCTCTCCTCGAGCAGCTTCTCGCCGGCCAGAGGCGTAAGAGAAGAGAGCTCGGCGGGTTGTAAAAAGAGACTGCTTTTCATCTCAGAACATCGAGGTTCTTTATTTTTTCACCGCATTCGCGCACTCCCGGTGGGGCCGGGAAGAGGAGCCGGGGAAGGGCAGCTGCGGAGAGGCTTGCGCCGCCGGGGTGGAGCGGGCTCTGCACCCGTCAGAAGACTGCAGCAGGCCGGAGCACGCGCGCTCACCCCGGCCGGCTCCTGCGTCTCCGTCGCCGCGGCTCCGAGGGGTCCCTGCCGCAGCAACGCCCCGAGGGATTTGCCCGGGCCCTTCTCTACCTCGGGGAGGGAAAGGAGAGCTGGCTCTTTGGAGTTGGGGGCGGACCAGGGCAGCACTGCCAGCTTAGCGCGGAGCCCCGCCCCGCCCGCCCCGCCGCGAAGAAGCTGGAGCGTTCGCGCCCCTCAGGCTAGGACCCCACGCAAGCCGCAGCCCGGCCCCGACCCGGTCCAGCCGCTCGCCGCCCGCCGCAGCCCTGAGGGCCCCTCTGCGTGTTCACAGCGGACCTTGATTTAATGTCTATACAATTAAGGCACGCGGTGAATGCCAAGAGAGGCGCCTCCGCCGCTCCTTTCTCATGGAAATGGCCCGGGAGCCCGGCCGTCGCGGCGCCCCTCCCGCGGGAAAAAGGCGAGCCCCGGCCCCCGGTGGCCCCTCGCTCCGCGGACAAATCCGGCGAACAATGCGCCCGCCCAGAGGGCGGCCCAGCTGCCGGGCCGGGGATCTGGCCGCGGGACACAAAGGGGCCCGCATGCCTAGGACGTCACGAGAAGGGTGGGGGCGACCGCGGGGGAGACTGTGGCCACCCGGCCCCTGACCACGTGTGTCCGCAGCTCTGAGTGCTCGAGATCCCGAAGAGGGGGACGAGGGCCAGAAGACAAAGGGAGGGGCTGGGGAAGCGGCGGGCTGAGGGGCGCGGGAGGGAATTGAGCAGCCTCTCGGGTTGGGTTGGCGCGCCCCGCTACCCACGGGCAGTCCTGGGCGCTGTCCTCGGTGCTGGCGGTGGAGCCACCCAGAGAGACCGGGCACTAATGCGCTTGGGGCGAAGGGATGTCCTGAGTATCACTGTTCCCACCTAGGGGCCCCTGGATAGTTGCCGCAGCAAACCCAGAGAAATGGGGTAGGGTCTGGGGTCACTGCCATCTGTCCCCTGGCCGCTCTGGTTGGGGGTCGCAGAGTGAAGGCGGTGCTCACTTTGATTCTGAAGAAACCCCTGCACCTTAGGTTGAGGTTCGAGCTGTGAAAGCGGGGGATTTGCATCTGCACCCAAGGTCTAAATCTGGGTGGATACACTGGACTGCATCCCACCCCCAAACCTCTCTCCAGCTATGCGGGACGCGAGGCACGTGAGGCTCTGCAGCCCAGAGAGAAAATGACAAATCCTCCTCCTCCCTCCCCCCACCACCATCTGCAGCCGCAGTGACACCCACTCAGGTCTGCTGCAGGCATTTTTTTTTTTCTGTCCTCGGAAGCCAGCGCCACCTGCTGGCGTCCTGGTATGAGACTCTGCTGTAGCACGTCTCCTCCCAGCACGGTTTCTGATCCCCAAGGTTACAGGCTCTGTTACCTAAGGCAGTGGTTCTCAACCTTCAGAATGCTGCTACCCTTTAATACAGTTCTTCATGTTGTGGTGACCGCCCCCGACAACCATAAAATTATTTTCGTTGCCACTTAGTATTTTGTGGCTACTTCATAACTGTAATTTTGTTACTGTTATGAATCCTAATGCAAAATACTTTTAGGAGATAGTTTGGCAAAGGGGTCCTGATACACAGGTGGAAAAATGATGAGACCTAGGGTTGACTATCAGAGGAGGAGGAGGCACAACCTCTGAACCCCCATCCCCTCCGACACATTCCAGACCTGCTTTTCGTCGTCATGGGGTGAGTATGAACCCCTTTCCTGGCTCTGACCCTGAGCCAGATTTGGTCATCCAAATTCTCCTAGCCTCAAGTCCTGCGTAGCAAAAAAGCAAGACAAAAGGGCCCGCACGAGGACACAAAGAGATGCTGCGGGGAGCCTGCTTCAGGACTCCATGGAGAGATGCATACAGTCACACACTCATAGACCACCAGAGCCTTTGCATCCCATCCCCACAGCAGAGCCTCTGCAGAACCTCTGCCCCTTGAAGGGAGCGGAAGGGGCCCAAGTAAACTTTGACTGGACCACAGCATTGACCTTGGGCTTGCTGTCTCTTTTTCCCTTCCTCCCTCAGAAGCACCACAAGGTGAATTCAAGGCAGTACTGAAGGAATTGGTAGAAGCAGCAGTCCCCTCGTGTAAAAAGGTTCCTGGCGGGCACAGGACTATGTTCCTTGTCTGACATGAGCCTTGTCGGGGCTACTCTCCACTGCAGCCTGGCTCTTTTCTCAGAGGGAAGATTTCCCCGCCTCTCCCCTAGAGCTGGAGCTCCACTGCTGCCGTTGCCGGAGAGTTGGCTCCTGACCACAGTGACCTTCTGGGCTATGAGCAGAGATGGGTGTGGGGAGGATGGCGAGAGGGAGGTAGGCTGGAGAGTGAATGGATGGTAAGGCCCATGGCAACCTGCCCTGCTCCCCAGCCCAATCACCTTCATTCACCTTCACTGCACCTCCGTCAGTGGAGGCTAGGGGCTTCAGTTCAGGGGCACAGCACTGAACTGGGCATGGCTAGCAGACATGGGGCATTCTGCAGGAAGGTCATCTTTCATGCTTCACTGCGCCCAGGGTGCAGTACTGTCTGCCGATGTGCGGGCAGGCCCCACGCAGGTGACTTAGGACATCAGATCTGCCCGTGGGGGCTGAGTGCCAGCATCACTCTCAGACTCCCGGGACCAGCAGCCTCTTCCCACCATGCTTTGTACCCAGTCCTTTGTGGGCTAGCTTGGATGTCCATCCCCCTGTTTATCCTAAAATACACTCATCCCTAGGCATAGACAGTCTAGTCCCACTCAGAAGCCAGAGCTCAGCATGTATGCTTGCTGGGTGCCAACGCCGTCAACAGCAAGCTGGGGAAAGAACATTCAGGACATTTCTATAGATCCCTGTCAGTACTGGGCCCTCTTAGGTATAGGGACCAGAGAAGGGAGACACATGGCTCAGGCATCCAATATGAGACCATCTCCATGAAGCCCACCCAGCATAGCAGCTGTCCTGGGGCAGCCACCTCACAGCTTTCTCGGGAAACCCTAATTCTCTCCAGAGGTGAGCAGGGCGCTTTTAGCCTTCTTGTCCTGTTGGGACTGGAGATGCTTCAGAATCCACCTTCTTGTTTCCATACTTCCAGCCCCCAGGCTCTCCCTGATCTCAGCTCCCAGTCCTGGCACGTCATGTAGAAGTATCTAGGAGCCCTGCACTTCTTTCCCTAATGTCCGTGCTCTGGCAGTCTCTATCTGAGGCCCCAGCCTCTCTGCACCTTCACTCCTGATGCAGTGGGCGGGGGCAGAGACGTTTCAGAAGGAAAACTAAGATGGCGAAGTGCCACTGACAAGCTTGTTAGAGAGACGAAAGAAAACACGGAAGAACTCCAATCGGCAGGAAGGAGCGAAGACGGTCTGATTCTCTATGGCAGGCCCCATCCAAGAGGAAGCAAGACAGGTATCAACTTCTCAAGTGCTCATACACAGATCTCCTCCCAGGCTTGGGATGCTTCCCAGGCTCAGGCTATGCCCAGTCCACATGGCACACAAGGTCTACTTTCTACATTGGAGTTTCATCTGCAGCATCTCCCAGGGCTGTGATCAAAGAGTCATGGGAGTTCGGAACGCAGGAGCCTCTGCCCTAGCCCAGGCCTGCCCACTCGTGCTCTAACCTCTACTGCATTCTGCCTCTACCCAACAGAGGTCCCTGGGCCTTTGTTACCAACAGCGGCCTAGGCTCCTCCTTAGCATCAGGTTCCACTGGCAGCAGGCTGTCTCCTCAGCTTGACCAAGAGGGCCAGCCAGTATCCCCACGGCTACCTGCGACTCCCTAGTGTGGGAACCAAACCATGGTAGTGTTGGCCAGGCAGAATTTGTTTCAAAGAGAGGATGAAAAGGATCCGTTTGCACAGCAGAGGTTAATAATAATAATAATAATAATAATAATAATAATAATAATAATAATAATAATAATAATAATATAGCAACACGCTGGCCCTCCTGGGTCTGCACTTCCTACCCGACTGCCACAGACTTGATCTCAATACATTCTCAGTGTATGTCCACCATCTAGAAAGCTGTTTTTCAGGAAGATAAGGGTCACCATCTGTGCTGGGGATGGGAGCCAGACACGACCTAGAAGCCCATGCAGGTGCCATGTCTGCTGATGGGGGAGACAGGACTTTCCAACAGGACAGGAACAGTGTACTCTGATGTGGGACAGAGCTCTCCCAGGAGCTAGGTCCTATTCTTGGTTCTCAGTCACTTTAAACAGGTCTTGTCAGGGTATCCCAGAGATGTCTGTGGGACCTATGTAGTCCTTCTCTTGCCTGAGTTGTCACCCAAACTACCACCAACCATGAGCAGAGGCAGAAGCACCCTAGCACCTGCAGGGCTGGACACTCTAGCCTGTTCATTCCCTGGGCCACACCACTATGGTTTCACACCAAGGGCTCCAGCGCTATTCTCAGTGTATGTTCAGATAGCCAGAGAGCCTGAATCGACATTCTTCAGCTACTCACAATAAAGCCCAACTTTAAATACAGTGTGAGCCCACATGGAAGGTTGCCCCCAAAAAAGACCAGGATGTACCTGGTCCATATGTCACAGAGACAATACTCCCCAGGGAGCACCATCTTTGCTGAAATAGAAGGGGAATATGCACAAAGTACATGGACCAAGCTCAGGAAGTCTGAAGTACAGTGAAGTGGCACAAACCCTTGTTTGAAGCACCCCAGCACAACCTATGTCTGTCTGTCTGTCTGTCTGTCTCTGTCTCTCTCTGTCTCTCTGTGTGTGTGTGTGTGTGTGTGTGTGTGTGTGTGTGTGTGTGTGTCTAGATCCTTTCCAGGTGCCAATACTCAGAGATGCTTCAGGATTTTACATCTGGACAGGGATGGTGAATGATGCTGTGGAGAACCAGGCCCCAGAGTGACCTTGGACATTGCCTAGACAGCCAGAAGTTAATCACTATGAACAATGGCAGGGGAGACAGGTATCCTCATCTAGAGGCACTCAGCACAAGAGAGGCACACAGGATAAGACCCTGGATCTTCTGCATGCTCTCTGTTCTTTCATTCACTCAGGCATTCCTGAGTCTCTGAGTGCCACCAAGATGTAGGCAAGTCTGCAGGAGACAGGAACTCTTGGAGCAAGTGCCCTGAATTCCACCTGCTACAACTGAGGCATAAAAAGCAGGGCATCCTAATGACAGCAGAAAGCTGATTCACTCAGCCACAGAGCACAAGATCTAAAGATACGTTTCCAGGCTGGAGAGATGGCTCAGCGGTTAAGAGCACTGCCTGCTCTTCCAGAGGTCCTGAGTTCAATTCCCAGCAATCACATGGTGGCTCACAACCATCTGCAATGGGATCTGATGGCCTCTGCTGGTGTGTCTGAAGACAGCTACAGTGTACATACATACATAAAATAAATAAATCTTAAAAAAAAAAAGATATGTTTCCACACTCATGGAGTCAGGATTTCCTCACCCCATTGTGCCTCAGTTTCTCCATCTGTGGTTGGATGTAAGTTCAGGCATGTCCAGCGAGTCAATGTGGTTATTGTGACTGTGGTCAACACTATCAACACCACCTTCATCACTTTCATTATCATTAGTCTCAACCATTGGTATCACTGTTAGCTAGCCAACCATCATGACTTCGCCAACACCACTATCATTACCATCACCACCACCACTACCACCACCACCAGCATCATTATCATCATGGTGTCATCATCACCATCTCCATCATCAACTTCATCATCACCATCTCCATCATCAACTTCATCATCATCATCATCATCATCATCATCATCATCATCATCATCATCATCATCTCTAAACTTCAGGCTAAGGCCTTTAAACACCCCTTCTGTCTGGTCCTATTTTTATCTCTTCAGAGGAGCAGAAAGAAGATGTGGCACAGGAACTGTGGCTACCCAAAGGTTACTCAGAAGGCCTGTATTCGCTTAGGTGCCATGTTTCAGATAAATGTCTCCCAGATGCTAAAGTCTTTGTCTTCACAGTGAGGAATCTTTAGGAGCTGGACCCAAGTGGGAAGGACTTGGAGATGTGTCCATGAAGGACAAGGTGGAGCCCTTGGGTCTTTCCCATTTCTCCTTTTTACCTCCAGGTTATGAGGTGAGCAATTCTACTGCTTGCTGTGGCCATCCACACCCCTGTGACAAGCTAAAAGGCCTGGGGCCCACCCAATCATGGACTGCAACCCCTCTGACTGTGAGCTGAATAAATCTTTGTTCTTTGTAAGTTAATTATCTCAGGCATTTTGTTACAGTAACTGACAGCTGGTTAACCTAGATGACAAAAAGGGACCTGACAGTAGAGCTAAGAACAGAACTGAGGTGAATGGAACATGGCCCAACCCCACATCAGGAGAGCTCTCTTCATACCAGGAGACCCTTGGTCAATACTGCTCAAGTAGCTCCTAACCCAGGTGATCTTTGACAGTCTCCAAATTCTTCCCTGTGGTCTTCCAAAGGGTCAGGAAAGACCTTCAAAGGTGTTTTTTAATCACTCCAAATCCAGAGAGGTACAGAGTATATGAACTCTCCTAGGAGGCTGGGCTGCCCCTCTCTGGCTCTTAGAGAGATGAGGAAGAGACAATTTGGGACAGGGATAAGATCAACAGGACTAGCCTAATGATGCCTGCCCCACTGAATAAAGATGGGGACTTCACTTATTTCAGGGCTATGCGTAAGGCCCACTGTGCTGTGGCCTCCTTGAAGACTGTAGATTCCCAGTGATATCCCATGCCCCTACTCTTCCTTAAGGCCAGGCACAGATGGCCAGCTTTGCACTATGTCTCCAGCCTTTTGCACTCCACAGCCTTCCACATACCTTAGCACACAGCAGAGCTCACATGAATCAACCTTCCCTAGCTAGGCCTTGGAGCTGTGGAGGACGGGGTATGCTTGAGACATATCTCATCCACAGCATCAGCATCTCATCCTGGCATCAGAGCCCCGCTCCAGGACTGAGGGCTGTTTGTCAGTCTTTGATTCAGAGCATCTTGGACATTTGGGAAGGGAAAAGGCTAATCCCAAAATCTGAGATCTCACTATAGGAAGCAAGAGGGGCCAGTGGGCACCTGCTCACCTCAAGCTGCTCTCTAGAATGGCCACTGGAAGTATGGAGTCAACATTCCACCCATGGAGAAGGGCAGCCTGGTGAGTTGGCAAGTCTGACTCCTTCAGGTTCTAGGTATGACACGGTAAACAAACTCATGTGCGATCCCAGTTTAGGCACCTAGCCCCACAGTCCACAGCTTGGGAGGGGATTAAGGTCGCTACACTTCACGTGAGTGAAAAGTTGGAGGCTAGTGTGGCCCCTCCTCCATGACCCTGCCCTGGTTCTTCTTGGTAATAGTCTTTAGCGGACAGTTATGAGCTAAAGGAAGACCCATAGGGAAAGGAAGAAGCCTGGTGGCTTTCGAAAAACTTTGAAATTCATTTACCTTAAATGAATGTATCCTGTCTGCCATTCACAGGATGATGTTTAAAATGTGATGAAGAGTAACTTTTCAAATGCCCTTTCTAAAGGTTTACATACATACATATTTTAGCTATAGAAAGCTGTCAGTCATGGGGCCACACCGTGAAGGAGTAAATCCCACTATTTACTTGAATACATTACTGCAGAATCTAGGGGTGTTTTCCCACATCCATATCATTCCTGCAGGTAAAACAGGGGCTCTTAAGATGACTCAGTGGTTAAGAGCATGGGCTACTCTTCAGAGGTCCTGAGTTTAATCCCTAGCAATCACATGGTGGCTCACAGCTATCTATCTAAAATGGGATCTGATGCCCTCTTCTGGTCTGTGGATGTATATGCACTCATACATTAAATATTTTCTTAAAAGCAGGAGACAGAAAGAGACAGAGACAGACAGACAGACACTCACAGACACACACACACACACACACACACACACACACAGAGAGAGAGAGAGAGAGAATCAAAGACAACCCATTTCTTGAGTTTACCAGGCAAGATCTAGTGACCTGCGAAGTCATAGCAGTATGACGACTAATTCCTTTCTTTCCTGTTTAAGTGAAGGGAGAGCTCACCAATTCTGGATCTCAAGAAACCAAGAATAAGAGATGGCCAACAAAGGGTCCTAAGTCCAGAAATGCACTCAAGTATGTCCATCACATGTTTTCCGGCTCATCCAGTGTTTTCCAGCTCATCCAGGGCAGCGCAGTAGGTGTGACAGCCAACACCATAGGCTGAGATAGACCTCAACCAAAACACCTTGCTAAAGATTTGTGTGCTTTGGGGACATTCAGAGGTTAAGTCTAGCTTTTGGAACGCAGGCCGGGGATGTAATAGTAAGGACATTGGTCTATAGCCTTTCACAAAGTGCTGGTATTAATTACTGAAGCTCACAGCTTCAGTCTGGGCCTTCTTCAGGTTCCCTTTCCCAGTAGCCTACCACATCTCCTGACTCTACACAAGGTGATAAAGAAGCAAGAGGACTAGGAGGCAAGGGCACTGTCCATTAATGACACAAAACCAATCAGCAATGATTAGCTGGTATGTCACCACCTCAAGCTCTGTAGTGACCATTGATCCTGCTCAATTGAGCCCTCCCATCATCCCAGGTACTGACCCCATGTCCTGTTTAGTCTATACTTCTGTGTGCTTCTCAGCCAATTGCTATCAAAGCAGGAATTCCTCATCTTTGAAGCTCAAGGACAAGCAAGACACACAGGTGAGAAGACGAAAGCTTTAAAAGCTACTCCTTAAAATACAGGAGGTGTCTTGAAGTTGCAATAGAGTAAATTAAGACCAGAGACTAATTTTCCTGTGTTCCACATCAACCATTTTCTTCCAAATAGACCGTGTTTGGGGAAAGCATGAGATCACTTAGGCTCTTTATCTGAATCCCACACATCAAAATGTAGACACAGACTGACATGGAGGAAAAGCCGTCCTACCCAAACCTGGGAGGTAGAAACAGCCAAGACTGGGAGTTCAACAACAGTTTGGGCTGTACAGCACGGTTTTCAAAATGGAGAAGGGCAACTAACTATTGTAGCTTGGATTTGTGTATTTCATTTTTAATTTTCCCTTGCAAGAAAGATGCTGTAGACAAACATTAAAACAATAAGGGATCAGCAAGATGGCTGAGTGGGTAAAGATGCTTGCTGCCAAAACTGATGGCCTGAGTTAGATCCCTGGAACCCAGCAAGTAACGAATGGGCTTGCCCACAAATTGTCCTCTAACCTCCACACACATGCCTTGGTGCACATCCTTACAGTCTTTAACACGTGAGATTTAGTTATTAGAGAGAGTACATTGGAAATCTACAACTTTAAAATGTAAGAATAAAGATATAAGGGAACGGTCAAGGAGTACCAGTCCAGAGGCAAGTGTGCAAACAAGGTGATGTATGGCTGTTAAACAGTTCATCCACCTGTTAGCTTCAAATTCTTACATAATTGGGGACTGAGTGATTCTTACATAATTGGGGACTGAGTCCCAATCCTAGATGGAGCTATGAAAGTTCCTCTGTCCTCTTAGTACCAAGGGGTAAACAAAACTACAGCCTTTGGCTTCCACTGCTTAGAGTGGACCCCATAGATTTTCAGCTATAAGAGAAACAAGGCACATATAGCAAGGAAGACAAGAATACACAAGTTTGCTCAACAGGTGTTTATTAAGGCTTGTATTCTCCTAGAGGACAGGTATCCGATGTTGTCCATGACTCCGTACAGGCAGTAACAGCTCGAGGAAGTGACACGTTCTAAATACAAGTCTAAATAATACAGCTTAAATGTTAACTCAGAGGGTCTTTTGGAGTAAATAGTTTCAGAAGGTATCTGCTCTCTAAGACAGTAAGGATCCTCTACAGTGGGCGCGTGCAGATTCAGTATGCGAGGGCGTCGGGCATGAGCACCACTTTCATGCTAAACTCCAACTCCAGGTGGCGGTGAGCTCCTCCGAGGCTCCTCATTCCACAAAACATGATAGCAAATTTGTTTTCTAAAGGATTTTTTGTTTTTTGCTTTTTTCACCCATTCAACAGGAAAAAAAATTAGACACACAGTGAAATTTACAGTCGGCAGCAGCATCCATCACACTGCCTGTACTATCAGATCCTACATTTAAAGCTTAGCGTTACTGGTATAAAAACTTAAGACAGCATCAGGATTCTCAAGAGAAGAAAGAGGACAACTAAAAATGATCTACGAACAACTAAGAATGTCGCAATGCTGAACCAGACTTAAAACACCTTCTAGTTCCTTGCCACAGAGCCCGAACCTCATGCAGTGGCAGACGGTGGCAAGGAGAACTGGAGCACCGCTCTGTGTGGGCACTAAACTATGGAACGTGTGTCCATAGACAGCTGTGGGCACACTTAAAACTAAAAGTTACCTGTCTAGTAGGAAACTCAAGAGGGCAGGTCAGCAATGATGGATACCACAGATAGTAAAATGGCAAGCCACTTCAGTACTGTGAGGAGACGACAACAGCACATGCTGAATGGGCTGTTTGCTGTAAAGCAGGAGAGGGCAAGAAATATGAAGTATCCTATAGGGATAGTAAATGACTAGATATAAGAATAAGAACATAATTTCTGCCAAAATAAAAATATCTTTGGGATGTATTAGGTGTTTTGTTTTGAAGAATATTTATATTTTGCATTAGGTCAATCTGACTGATAAGCTGACAAACAAAATACTCCTTTATTAGTGAGTTCTACAATATTATAATACATAGAAAAATACAAATGAATGCAGATCCATCTGGCAAAAATGAACTACAAAGATAAAGATGCAACAATCAACCCCGCACGAGGACGACACTGGAGCTGACTCGGAGACAGCACCAAGCATACAGCTTTAAAACTCTGTTTTCAAAGTCAACCGTTAACCAAAAACGAACCGGCTCGTCCTTATTGTTTGTTTCGATTCTGCCTTTCCTGTTGAAAAGAAAAGAAGAGGTTACTAAGCTCACCAGGCACTTTGATTTGCAGGCGAAGGCCCACAAAGGCGAGGCCTTAGGCCATCTTATGGGCTTGTCTGGGCAGTCCCCTTGGACTTGGTTCTGAACTACCAAGCAGCCTGGTCCCTCAGATCAGGGCAGGAGCCACCACACGCTGTCCTGTCCTTTCTCAAGAACCTCTGCATAGAAGTTACAGAGACATGTCCATGTGTCCTCTACCCACTCATCCCATGCCTCCCCTTCTCCCAACCCAGCCAGCTCTCCCTCGTGCCAATCATGCTAGTGAAGAACAGGAGAACCATGAAAGCACCTACACCCAAGGGAAGGACTGGCATGCTCAGGGCACTCTAGCATGCCTAGTACAAATGAATAATTTTTCTAAATTTTCTCTCACTTTAATAAACCAATGACTCAGAACACCAAAATCTATCTGGCAGGCGGTTCTAAGTAAGCTCCAAGTCAGGGCTAAGTAGAACAGGAAGACAAACTATATCCATCTAGCTTAAGCCCTTCCCACCAGCTCAAGTTTCCTGTGGCTTCTAGCAGTACTGATCAAGTCAGGGGCACAGCTCCTCAACCGAGCTGACTTCCTATATCCATAGACAGCTCCCTATCCCCAGCATGCATGTCATACCAATCTGGAACTTACACCCACTCTTCATGTCTGCCTAGCTGGTTTCTGATCAGTGGGTCTAGCAGCCACCCTGTCTTCCCTTGCAATGCATCTAAATTCAGCCCATGACAAAGGTCTCTGATGCAAGGAGCATGCACCTCCCCCACCACACACACACAAACACTCAATGTTCTTTCTGTCCTAACCCTTTCAGGACCCTTTGTACAGCAGTCACATGTGTGTGTATGTGTGTTAGTGTGTCTGTCTGCTCACCTGCCCCCCACCATCCCCACTTTCTCACATGTACCACACTGTCATGCTATTGGAGAAAGTGTATAAATAAAAAAACTACACTCAAGAGGTTAAATGTTCAATCCCTAGCATGGCCCTCCTAGGTGTGAACTGAGAAAGCTGTCAGTAGAGTACCTATACAGTGACTGTGGTTTGTAATTGTTTAGTTTGGGCTTTGGAGTTTTGAGACAGTGTTTCTAAGGGTGGCCTTGAACTGCTCCTACTCCTTCTGCCCCCACACACCTCTTAAGCACTGGAATTACAGGCACATGCTACTGCACCTAACTAACTACATTTAGTATATCTGAGCCAACATCTGTTCTTTCCGTTGGGGCGAACCTGGACTAAACATATGCCCGACACAGTGCCGACTACCATCCAAAGTCCAAGGTGAGGCTTCTCGAACCTTCGTGTGGCTCTAATCTTAAGGGTGGCAGAGCACCCAGATCAATTAGAAGGTGGATTACTAGTAAGAATTCATAAACTCTACCCTGAGGTTTAAAGAGAAAAACTCTTTTCAAGCAGAAGCCTGTCTCCCCGGAGTGCAATGGCTGCTAGTAAAGCAGCAGGAAAAGGGAGACAGTGTTTGGCTCCTTCAGCCTTCAGCCCTAGCAACAGCTACATAGCTTGTCACCTGCTCTTTGAAGACATTATTCATAATTTTTGGGAGGGGGCTGGTTCAGCTGAAAAATAAAGTACACAAAACACATCATCCTTACAGGGACAGGTGTATGTGATGCATCCCAAAGGTCTGTCAGACTAGGGTCAGTAGCCAGTAGACACTGCAAAACACTCAACTGTCAATGTTTTAAAAGGCCTATTTATAGATTAAACAAAAGAAAGTAACCATATAGGGATGGCAAGGTGGCCAGCAAGCTACATGTGTGGCAAGCCTGATAACCTGTCTTTAACCCCTAAGACCCATGACAAAATGAGTGGCCAACCTCAGGCTGTCCTTTCCACATACCCCAGCATACAATACACCTGTAAATGTAATGAGTAAAAACAAATTTAAATGTAAAAAACCAAGGTATCTGAGACCCTGTCTCCAAACAAAACACCCCAAACACCAAGTCTAGAAGAGCATGCCTTTAATTCGAGAGCCCAGGAGGCAGAGAGGTACATGGATCTCTGTGAGCTCAAGACCAGCCTTAGCTATATAGGGAGACCTCGTCTCCAAAACAAAACAAAAAAACAAAACAAACAAACAAAAAAAACCAAAACAAAACAAAAAAACAAAACATTAAAAGAAACAAGGTGGGGTTGGGGATTTAGCTCAGTGGTAGAGCGCTTGCCTAAAGCCCAAGGCCCTGGGTTTGGTCCCCAGCTCCAAAAAAAAGAAACAAGGTATCAGGCTGGAGAGATGGCTCAGAGGTTAAGAGCACTGACTAATCTTCCAGAGGTCCTGAGTTCCATTCCTAGCAACCACATGGTGGCTCACAACTGTTAACAGGATCCGATGCCCTCTTCTGGTGTATCTGACAACGGTGACAGTGTACTCACATACATAAAATAAAGAAATCTTTAAAACAAAAACAAGGTATCAAAGTACTTGGAGGCCAGCCTGGACTATAAAGTGAGTTCCACAACAGCCATAGCTACACAGAGAAACCATGTCTTGGAAAACCAAAGAAAGAAAGAAAAAGAAAAAAGAAATTTTTGTTTTCTGTTACTTATTTGCGTGTTTGTGTTTTACCTGTACCTATAGGTCTATGTATGTCACAGAAGTGCAGTGCCCTTGGAGGCTAGAGAGGCTGTCAGATCCCGTAAGACAGGAGTTACAGACAGCTGCTATCAAATGGGTGCTGGGAATCGAACCCAGGTCCTTGGGAATACCAGACAACACTCAATCACTGAACCATCTCTCCAGTCCCACCCAGTGAATTTTAATGGAACTCTTTAAAAATGCAGTATTTAAAAGAAAACTGAGCATTAACACATGTGCACACAAATAGTTAACTACCAGATAAAAGATGTATCTAGGTTTCATTCACTATCCTTGTTCTAATGCAGGTAAACACTGTACTAACACAATGGTTCCAGCTGATTTGATCTATAAATGCTCTCTAGGCATCCTTGGTTTGCGTACGTATACATATGATGCTAGCAAAACAAAATAACTATTTCTAAGAACACACGCCACTGTTAAGGAATGCCTGTCTGTTATTCATACCCAAAAAGCTAAACCTACAGAATTTCAGTTACTGGAAATAGATACCATCTCTTTCTTAACGTTTTATCAGTACCTGTGATAAGATTAACTTAATGGTACTAGCAACAGCATTGCTACCTTGCTTTCTCCACACCCCCTTCCTCAAAATGCTTAATCACACAAGTAAGTTATCTAATTCAGGAGACAAAAAGATTGGAAGCCAATCCAACAACCACCCACCCATGCTAAGTGACAGTTCATGAAAAGGGCAATCTCAGGAATACTCTTAGGTAATGGACCTAACCATAGAACCATCGATCACCCCCACCCCAACACACCATTCTCTAAATGATGCAGGTTTAAGTTCCCCCAACTGCAGGCCTTTCAAGTTCTAAAGGCCAACAGGAGGTGACTGTTAGATCCAGAGCTCACAACTGTGATGTGGGGGTGCCCAAGCAGCATAAATCCTTGGGCAGGTAGGACATCATGGTTCAGCCAATGTTACTATTGGACATTCTCCCTGGGCCACACAAACTGATTTCTAAGTGTGCTTGAATGGACAGACACCACATACAATAGCTTCTCTGCATTCTCACTCTGTTCTCATGTACACAGTGGTCCAGGTTACCATATCTCATAACAGGAAAGTGATAGACTTTCATCTACATCTACTCAAAACACACTACTGGCTCATTCCAGTGATGTGATAGCTAAGTTAAAAGATGTCACCTGTACTGTCTCAACCTGAGTAAGGCCAGCAGGACCATGTCACTAGACCATCAACAGACTGCCGTCACACACCAGCCTGCTACGCAGGTCACCTGGCAGGGGGACCTGTGGAACAGGTGCCTAAGGACAACTCACCTTGCGCACTACCTCCTCTTCCTCCTGGCGCTTCTCATAATGAGAAAAGTCGTCAAAGATAGAGGTTGTGTGCTTATAGGAGGCAATAATCTTCAGCACTTGTTTTGCTTTTTCTAAGGGCACCTCCTGCGTGTCACGCGAGTTTGTGACAGGTTTGTTGTCGTTATTCTCCAGTCTGATGTGCCGCAGTTGATTATTGGGCACATCCTTGACAAAAATCCACTTCACATCAAACTTCCCCTTCCACTTGTCCTGAGACCAGACCCCAGCACTGGTGCCGTAGTCCACAGGGGACTTCATTTCTGCCACCCCACAGAAATGTCCACTCCCATTGACACTGAAGAGCAGATAAACAGGCCCCTTGCTGCTCATGGAGCGGAAGGCGCCATCCAGGCGCTTGTTGCCATGTTCAGTACTACACCAGATGGAGTACTTGATGGAGCGGTGGATGTCGTCCTCAGAATAGCTCTTGATGATGAACACCCGCCCACTCTTAAGATTCCAGTCGAACTCTTTAGGGTTATAGCTGTGGGCAGCTTTCAGTTTCTCCAGGACAGGGTGGGATTCTACACTTGGGGCAGAAGTAGGCTGAGCACTTCCAACAGAGTTACTGTCACTGTTGGCCCCTCCACTCTGCCCAAATGCTGCATTTCTGTTTCGAGGAGCCACCCAGCGGGGTTGAAGTGGCTGCTGAGGGCTCTGATACTGTGGCTGGACCAAAGGTGGGGGCTGAACAGGGAGAGGCTGAGCTACCTGCTGTGGCTGTGGAGCAGCCTGGGGGGATGGTGTCTGCTGGGGGGCCGAGGCCTTTGGAGCAGGGCCCTTGTTATCCCAAGTACCAATGTCCATGTTATGCTTTATAGGTGGAGGAGGCAGCGCACCTCCTACTATCGGCCCACTCTTCGTTTTCATCTTAGGCTGTGGTTTTGCAGGCTTGCTGGCAATGGCTGCCCATGAAGTTGGTTTTGAAACTGGCATGTTTACATTTGTCCCACCATTGCCAGAAAGGACACCAGTCAGTGCCACACTGTTGACAACTGAACCCACTGTTTTAACTGCAGAGGTGGTAACATCTCCAATCTTCAGGCCAACCATGCCCTGCTCCAGACTGTTCATCCCAGGGGCCTTGTTGAGGGTGTCACTGTGAAAACCTGTCTGCCCATCAACAACTGTGCCACCAAGGGAGCTTGGTGGGTAAGTGTAACTGCTCCCATAGGCTGAGCTCTGAGTCTGCTGCCCCTGAGAACCACTTGTCCCCCATGCTGAGAATGCAGGGTTTTCAGGGAAAAAATTAAACCTGTGCTGGTAAATGTTGTTCCCCAGACCCCCAGGTTGCCCAAAAACAGCATCGTGCATGAAGTGATGGTCTCCATTACTAAGTTGTCCATAGGTAGTGAGATACGGGATGGGAGGGTCCCCTGCAGTGGACCATGGTGCCTCGCTGAGGGAGTAAGGAAATCCAATGGATGGTGGGTAGTAGCTGGACAGGTAAGGATCACTCATCGAGGGGTAACTGTTACTCTGTGAACACAAACAGGTGATGAGTTAAACAACTATCAGACAGCTCAGCATGCCAACCACATCATACACAGGTGCAGAAACAAACCTAATGTAATATAGCACATGATTAAGTCTTCCTAAATGACAGATATGCTCACCAATGTCAAAACAGACGTCACTAGTAATAAATGCAAACCAGGTTGTTGTCTCAAAGCACAAGGCCTACTTTGCAATGATCTGAACTCAGGTGAAATGACCTAGCAAAACCACCCTTCTGCCTTTACCATCCGAGGAGTACAGCCCAGTCCTGAAATAATTATATTTATAATGAACACTGATAGCACAGCGGAAAGTGAGGACAGCCGTAAGATGGCTCTGACAGTCAATGACCAGCAGGCTCCAGCTCACTGACCTATTAACACACCTGGGCACTGGTATTCATGTCACCCTCAAGACCCTCTCCTACACAATATTCCTGATAGCTACCCAGCTGAGTTTTTTTGAGAGTCTGTTCTTCACATTTCATAGTTTTCTGAGTGTACTTATGGACACTCAGAGTGGAGCACAGGCTTCTTTGCTGTGCCTCTACCAGTCTAAGTCCCTGGAGTTTAAGAACCCTGCTATCTGATACCAGAAGACCCACTTAGCAAAGTCTTTCTGAGCCCCAACACCATCTACAGCAGAAGCTTCTAAGAGGGGCTTAAAGTGTGGGTTATAGGGCAAAGAGGGAGGAGGATGGAATGGTTCACCCATCTTGACCTGGTAGCCTTATTCTACTTCTAAAGAGTTTCCTAGCCCGTAGGTGTAACTTTAGAGTTGGCAGCTCTAGAATACCATCTCTTTGGAGAGACACTCAGCCAAGGTTTTGGTGAGAATCAGGCACAGTACTTTGGGCTCAATTTCAGTTTCTGCCTCTACCAACAGGCTAGTTTCTATTACCTTACTATATTTCTTTTCAATCTCTGAAAGGCAAGCATCAGTGACATAAGTGAAGAGACCTTCCTATACCATGTCAATCTATGCTTGGGGGTGGACATGTCCAGTGAAGATAAGAAAGCTCCACTAGGCACCAGACCATTTCAGAACTATCACTTAACATGAAGTAATTGCTTCCTTGTAACAAAAACTTTTAGCATCCACAAACAGATCACTATAAATATTCTATAAACATGGAAAAACTTGGTACATCCTCTTTTGAAAAGATTTCAGTGATTGTAGCTCCTCCATTGCAACCTCCTGCTGTGTATCTCTTCCTAGCATTCTTCAAAGGAGCCTGAGCAACAGGGCCAGAGGGAAGAAGAATCAATGAGGTCTGGGCAGAAGCTTTGCTGTGAGGGAAGCATACCTTCATGGATACAAAACTGAGGCCACAGTCCTTCCAAAAACACTTTATGCATAAGACAGACAGAAGGGAAGACCTAGTGGTGGTCTGTCATTCTAACCCACTGGCCACAAACCAACAAACAGCAGTAAAAGGAGTCAGAAAAGATACTCAGGTTGTTCTGACTTACACCTAGTCCTTAACTGAGACTAACACAAGTTAGGATCATGAGGTAAGATCCATCCAATGCCAACAGCTCTCAAAGCCCTCTTGAAAGATCACCATCCGAAGAACAAACAGGTCACAAACAGCTATACAAACACCACACAACAGGTATCCCCATTACTCTCCAGCCTGTACTGCCCAAATGCTACCTGAACATGTAGATTCAAGCACAACACCTCCGTAACACTCTGCCCCAAATCCTTCTTTCAGCTTCTAACACAAAGATTCCAGCTAACTTTCTCTGCAAAAATCATCACACCTCAAGACCAGGGCATGATGCTTCAGCTAAAAATGTACATGCAGAAACACATGTAGGACAGAGGCAGTGAGGCACCAGAGAAGAAAGGCATCAGCAGCTCCTGCAAGAGAAAGCCTTGGCGAGACCTCACTGCTTCCCTGAGTTGTAGCATGGAAGATGGAATAAGAAAAGAGAAAATTAAACCCCATGGAGAAGGTAAAATCCCAGATTAAAAGGTCATTGTTTACTAAGGTCTCCTGAAAAGTGCTGCAGGCATCCACAAGTAGTTCAAACACCTAGCTACAGCCCCCTTTTGCCTCTGAACCGGCAGCCACACGTCTCCTAACTCTCTCCAACCTGAGAGGCCCAAAAGCACTGTCAAACTGTGCTTTAGGCCCATTCCAGTTTTTTACCTCAACTCCACTGACAGACCAATTTCTATTGTCTCCTTATTTCAAGCTACTTTGTAAAGCTATCTCAACTAGGCCATTTTATGCAGAAGAATCCTCTAAGAGCTGCTCCCACAACTTTGTAAGCCAGACTGACTGCCAGTCCATGATATACAACTTTCCTGGGAAAGAAGTGGTTCCCATCAGTTTGTAGTATATGGTGCCTATCCTGATCAAGGTGTTTTAACAACTTAGCTCAAGTGTGCCCTGGAAATAAACACACTGGGGTTGCTGGTAAAGTACAAAGAGTATGTCCAAGTCCTCCGCCTCTCTGTATGGCCAGGCACAAGAGTTTACACTCACTTGTAAATGTCCCAAGCAAACAGTCCCTTCTGGCTTGGTAGCTCCAAAGTATTGTTGAAGTTGCAGTATGAAGTGGTTTACCAGAGACTCAGCTGAATAAACTAAGTTATGCAACCAAACTCAAAAGGTGCTCTTCACATCTGACCACACCTCTAAGTACAACACTTAGCTTCCCATAGCTCATCAGACGACCAGGTAGTGCCATATTTAAGATTTCTAATCAAAGCCCGGGTACAAGACCACACAAGTAAGGCAAACACGTCTTCCAGGCAAAGTCAGAGACCACTGACAACTTGGAGCACTTAGGTCTCTTCTTCCTGATCCTGATAACTACAAAGTTAGATAAACAAAATAGACACTCCCAAAAACACAAAGAGAATTTAAACAATCACGGCTGTTACCCTGGGTCATTTGGAAACAAGAAAGTATAACCAAGTCATAAATCTGTTCTAGAACTAAGGGCTTTTATTATTAATCCAAATCACCTTGAGTGACAAGGGGGTGAATTTTAATGACTAGAATACTTCTGCCCTTTTTTTCTGAGAAGGAAAGAATCTGAGACCATAATAGGGTGACTGAGACTGGAAGAAGATGCAGGACAGTCTCTTCTCAGCCCTGCAGATCATCTCTGCACCATGCTGAGACATATGTACTTCATCAAATCAAATCCACTGTATGTAAGGAAGCACTGAGGGCAAGGCTGGAAAAAAGTGAGCAAGTGTCTAAGACTCCTGGGACTGCTGTCAATCAGCATGTACACACTTGTTTCAGGAGGAAACGCTCACTCAGTCACTTTCCTGGTCTTTCCTCAGGGCTGATCCTTCTGAGACTGTGGTGTGAACCCCTTATCTGGCTGCTATGCAGAGACAGCAGCTTCTGACAAGAATTTCTACATCTGTCTAAGCACCTTGCTAAGGAGCAAGTAAAGACACATTGCATCCTTCCCTATCCCCTCTTGGAAGCTGTAGTGGTAGCAAATCCCTCCTTACTGGGTACTACCACTGGACATTTAAGGAAATTTATAGCACGTACATGTAACCACAGAATCCAAGCCAGACACAGGCTGGATGGCCAGGCACATATGCGCTAATTCAAGCCTACCAGAACTGCCTAGACATGGCAGTAACCCAAGTGTCAAGTTTCTCCCAGATATTCACAAACAACGGAGGCTGCGTACGCCCTAACAAGGCTCAGCATTATTTAATTTAACTCTGGCTGCAGGCGAAAAAACTACATAAACTCTGATAAAAACCTTGCATGACTGAGGCGGCTCAATTTTCAAGATAAGCTAAGAGCTCCCAAGGCCTGCAGTTCCTCCCAAAAGAGCACAGAGTTAAAACTTCAACGTGGCCACATGAGTGACAAGGTCCATCCAGCATTTTAAACAATCTTTGGCCATAAGGATGTACTACAAAAAAGTAGGTGGGCAGAATGGCATTTTGGCCCCATATGAAAAATAAGCAATACAAAGAGAGCAAGTACCTGCTAAATGACTAGAGGCTCCACTTCTCCAAACAGGTAAATGCCACCATGCTGGTCCTCAGGAAAGCCTGAAAGCCTCCTGTGTTGTTACCTCCTAACAAAGTTGGGCATTTCTAGAAAACTTATTCTTAAGCAATATTCTGGTTAAGTACTTTACTAAAAAGTATACCTGAACAGACATGAAGGTGACACTTCAAAGCTATTTACTGAGGGTGCTATCTTGAAGAACATTCCTTTTCATAGTTTCCCCAAGACTTCAGGGACATGCAACTGACAGTAAGGGGAAACTAATTCTACTTTTAAGAAACTCCTCAAGTATTCTACGAGTCCCTACTTTATAAAAACATTTCAAACATAGTAAAGCAACCCTAGTTCCCTGTTTTAATATTTCTTATATACCATTGCTATAAGAAAACCAGGAGCCAGGTAGTGATGGTGAAGGCTTTTAATCCTAGCACTCAGGAGGCAGAGGTAGGCAGATTTCTTGAGTTTGAGGCTCAGTCTAGTCTACAGATGGAGTTCTAGGACAGACAGGGCTACACAGAGAAACCCTGTCTTGATAAACCAAACAAAAAAGAAAACCAGGAAATATGATATTCAAAAGAATGTTTAACTTCTTGTTCTTGTCATGGTCAATAGCCCATGACTAAAGCCAAGTCAGTTCTATAACCCTATACTGCCCAGATACTCAGGGGCAACCAACCAAGCAACCCTATAGGTTAATGTTCCCTCAGACTCTTTAAGCTTCTGATATGCTGAGTGTGGTGGGAAGGAAGATGGAGAAAGTTATAAAATGCTCTAAGATGACCTAGAAAGGCAGATGAACAAAAAAGGGGGCGGGGATGGGGGGTAGAGAGGCAGGTAAACCATTTCCTTCTGGTACAATGCCCAGGCAAAGCCTGCTTGACTCTAAATATGCAGCATGTATTTAAAAGTAGCAGAGATTCTAGTTAAATCTAAATTTCAAATTGCACATGGCTTCTGTTTGTTTTGAGATAGGTCTTACTATAAAATCCTGGCTGGCCTTGAATTCAGAGAGCCGTCTGTCTCTACCCTTGAATACTAGAATGAAAGCTGTGTACCACCAAGCCCAGAATGCCTATGGTTTTTGAACAGGGCAATTTTGTTACCAGGAAACACCTTGCAGACAATTTTCATGAGAGCTGCACAGAAAATCTAGTGGGTAGAAGCCAAGAGGTGGTGTATAGGTGATCCTAAGTGCAGGGGACAGTCAAGTAATGCTTAGGCATAAAATGCCCATGGTCCCAGTAGGTTAGAGGAAAGAGACATAAGGCAGGAGGGGCACCCTGGGGAAATGTGAGGCTGCTTTGATCAACATACATATGGAATGTTAAAAGAATACACTACAACAATGTTTAGTTATCTGGGCTAGAGAGGTGGCTCAGAGACTGAGCACCTGCAGCTCAGTTGCCACAACCACCTGTAACTCTAGTTCTGGAGGCTCGTACACACTCTTTTAAGACTCTGAGGTCACCTGTGCATGTACACACCCCTACACTTAAAAATGACAGTATCAACTGGGGACATGGCTCAGTTTAAAGTGATAGCCACTCAAGCTTTAGGAATAGTTTGGATCCCCTCAAACCATGTAAATGCCAGGTGAGTGTGGTGGCCTATTTGTAAAGACAGGAGATTCCCAAAATAACTTAGACTTAGCCACACTGGCAAGCTCTGGGTTTAAGAGACCCTGCATCACTGAATAAAGCAGAAGGTGACAGAAGATTATTCCTGACCTCAACATCACATCTGTATATGTGTTCCATCCCCCATCTGCATACTAGCATCAGGTCAGCATATCTATTCCACCACCCCCCATTCGCACACCTAGTCAGCCACACAGACCTGTGTCTGTATATACATACACATGAACACAGAAGGAGTTTCATGGTGCCAAAGGTGAGAAATCCTGATCATAAGGTGCTCATTCTGTGCTTTATACATACCCTCTCCAATGCCAATCTCCCAACAGGCCTGAGAGCAGGATTCTTTTTTTTTTTTAAGATTTATTTATTATATATAAGTCCACTGTAGCTGTCTTTGGACACACCAGAAGAGGGCATCAGATCTCATTACAGATGGTTGTGAGCCACCATGTAGTTGCTGGGATTTGAACTCAGGACCTCTGGAAGAGCAGTCAGTGTTCTTAACCACTGAGCCATCTCTCCAGCCTAGGATTTTTATTCATACAAAAGGAAGCTAAGAATCAGGGAAGGCAAGTCTCCTGATGTAGGTAGAACACAGAAAAGGAGTCTGCTGCACTGTCCAGTGCTTACCTACTCTCCTACACCGTAACTCCAACCCTCCAGAGACAACATAAAGATGGCACAAGCAAAGCTTACGGGACCCACACAGTCCTATACATCATAAGAAGCACTCCATCACCAGCCCACAAATGCTAAGTCTGCCTGAACCCAACCTCCAGGGGATGCTGTCCTACAGAGAGAAGACCATCTTCACCACTCAGGCCCAGGCCCAACAGGAAGACCTGCACAAAGCAAATCTTCAAGACCACCTATCAGTTCTAATACTTTCCAGCCTGTCTCTTTGCTGTGTGGGATGGAAAAGTAGACATATTATAGTAAACGTATTACAAGCGAATTTTTAAATAAAAATTACACTAATAAAATAAACTCACCGGATTGGACTGTCCAGAAAGGTACGGCTCAAAGTCATTGTCATGAACTGCATCCTTCTGATGCAAAGAACCATTTTGTACTAGAACAAAAAGTTGCAAGACATTATCTCCAAACTTTAAAAAAAATACTTTTAAGCATGGAAACCTTATTTTCATCAATCTCTGGTAGATATGGTCTTCTTTCAAAATGGGTACACTCTCTATAGAGAGCTGATGCTTACATGACTAGTTAGAATGGCATTGAACAACTTTTCCTAAATTCCTTCTTTTAAGTAAAAATATAATCATAATTTGGTCAGATGTCATTTTGTTGCAATCAAAACAAAGGGCAAGAAACTTACAGCCAGACTTTGAGCCAGTCTCGTGATGGCTCCTCCCCCACCCGGAAGGGGGGGACTGAACCCAGGGCTTCCCCTAGGCCCCGGGCTGATGCAGAAATCTACAGTGTCTCAGATCTACCTGTTCCAGGCAAACAGGACACACGCTTTAAAAGTCCAGTTATGCAGAGAGATCTGAGGGAAGGATGCTCAGTTGGAAAGGGCTGTAACCCAAGCTCACTATCATCTGATTCTCCACTTACTTTCCACTGTTACAGTGCACAGCCAGTAAAGGAAAGGAAAGGAATGGTAAATAAAGTGTTGGGCCTTTTCCAACCTTAAAACACGATGAACCATATTTGGTTACACCCAAGTAACAACAACACGCACTGGTTAAAAACAGTCTTTCAAAGATTTAGTGTCACTCTCGAGTTCTCACAAGAGTTTTGGAAGTTTATTACAAGCCAGAATTATCACAGGCGATAACAACAAACTTACAATGACTGTAACTAAGGGTGGAGGGCAGGGCCTCCCGGTCCACAGCTAGCTGGCTGACTCTCCTCCAGAGCCATCCACTACCTAGCAACAGAGGACCAGTCAGTCACTCAGCACCGCTAACCTCTGCAAGGCCGTCTTATCACCACTTCTTTCCCCACCAGGTAACTGTTCTGGCAGAGTCATGAAGGAAATTGCAAAATATTATCTGAACTACTCCGGGTACGCCTTTATTTTTTTTTTCTAGTTCCCCTCCAATCTGTCAAATACCCCGGAAATGGAAACTTTCATCTCCTCCAAACTGACGGAGAAAACTAAGTTTCGGATCCCAGGCCGGCTTGGTGGACTTTCTCTTGTCCACACGGACTGGCGCTGCCCGGTTCTCCTCCAAAGTCCGGAAGACTTCCCCGAACTCTCCTCACCTTTATTATCTTGTCCTTTTGTTCTCTGCATCGCCGCAGGCCAGGATATGCGGGTGGACACCACCCAGCCCGGGAAAGGAAACACAAAGTTACTATGCGAAGAATGCTACCCGGAGGGCTTTGCGACCCCGGCCGGGCCTCCAGATCTCCCATAATTTGATCACAGCCAAGCCAAGCGACCCCGCCATCCGACCCCAGAACTCCAGCCCGGCCTGGTATGCAGATCTTCGGCCCTGAGATCCAAGCCCTGACCCGGCCTCCCTGTTCCAGCCCGGACCCCGCACCCTAACCCCAGTCCAGTATCCAGGTCCCCAGCGCGACCCAGACCGCAACCTCTGTTTTGCCTTGTCCACGGCCTGGTCTCGTGACCGTGGTCCCGAGACGCCCCTACCTGGGGGTCCACGCTGGTGGCCGACATGCTTCATGAACAGCGCGGCGCGGGACCCGGGCGCCGCCGGCTCGGGCCTCCCGCGAGGCCGGGCCTGTCACGCCGCGCGCGGTCCCGTGCCCCGCCAATTAACTCCACGGGCGCGGCCGGGCGCGGCGGCAGCTGTAGGCACGCAGGCCGGAACAGCGGGAAGCAGCGGAAGGTAGCGGACAGGCTGAGGGGGCGCCGACTCCAATGGCGGCCGCGGCGGCTGGGACGAAGCTGCGCGACGTCAGCGCGCGGGGCAGGCCGGGAGCGCCGTCGAGTCGCCACTACCGCGCCTGCGCATCGTCGCTCCTTGCCCAGGATTTCGCGCTTGGGACTCAGTCTCGCGCTGGAGGGGCGGGACCAGACCGGATGGGGCGGGGCGAGCAGGGAGTCACGTGCGGCTCCTGGGGCGGCGCCTATTGGGGAGAAGGTGGGAGTTTGTAGCTAAGCTACACCTGTCCCAGAGTTTTGTGGCTGCTGGGCTGACCTATCCTTACCCCGCCACAATCTGGGCCTGACCGAAGCGTGCCAGTGTGTGACCAATGTTCGCGTTAGGTTCTGTACCCGATTCCATCACCCAGAGTAAAAGACAATAGGACTTTGAGGAAAGTTAGGCGTCCCCCTTTGGGTTCCACGTGGGGAGAGCTCAGTTGGTCCCTCAGAGTCTCCAACAAAGAACTCACTCCATTAGTCATTCACTTTCAGGCAAGCTCTTTGCTCAGGGAACCTGCTACCACACACACACACACACACACACACACACACACACACACACACACACACACACAAAATAAAACAAATCTTTTGAATATAAGTTTTAAAAGATTAATTTTATTTTATGTGTATGAGTGTTTTGCCTGCGTGTATGTCTATGCACCACATGTGTGCCTGGTGCTCAGGGAGGCCAGAAGAGGGTGCCCCAGAACTGGAGTTATAGATGGTTCGGACGCCAAAGTGGATGCTAAGAATTAACCTAGATCCTCTGAAAG
The DNA here is from genome assembly GCF_011064425.1 of Rattus rattus. Taxonomy (NCBI): domain Eukaryota; kingdom Metazoa; phylum Chordata; class Mammalia; order Rodentia; family Muridae; genus Rattus; species Rattus rattus. The sequence goes on from NC_046158.1 coordinate 158,030,948, forward strand.
AGCAGCAAATGCTCTAATGTCCTGAGCCATCTCTCTAGCCCTTTTAATTTAATACATAAATTTATGTATGAGTGTTTTCCTTGCACGTATATATGTGCACTATGTATGTGCCTGGTGCGGGTGAAGTTCAGAAAAGGTGTCTGATTGCCTAGAACTGGAATAACAGGCAAATCGTGAGCCATCAGATGACTGCAAGAACATTGCTAGGGACCAACACCCAGATGCATCCACACATCCATTCTGGGGAGAGTTTGGTCCCTGGATTTGTTGGAGTAAATGTCCTAGCTTCTGATACACATCGTCAGTAAGAGGACACCAGAGGGAGGCACCTGCAGGTGGATCACTGGGTTGAAGGACACATCTGTGGGCCATTTTGTAGATGTTAGATGTCCTCCGAGGAAGCCGGGTTGAAGTTTTCAGCTAGAAGGGCTGAAGAATGAGGCCCAGAGGCTATAAGCCCTGTATGCAAGTGACACCTGGCTGGAATGAGCCTTTACCTTGTGCTGGGCTGTGCTGGGCTGGGCTCACTCAACAACTGGCCCTATGTAGGCCAGCAGTGAGGACACCTGTCCATGCAGACATCATAGCTGCTCGAATGTGACAACCCCCATTCTCTAGGAATGCCCTCTTGGGAATGAACAACCTCCCTGCAGCAGACCTCCTTCTGGATACCCTGTCCTTCCATACTTTCTGGGGTGTCTAGTTTGTCTTCCAGGAAACCAGCTTGTGATCTCGGGGCTCCTGCTGTTCTCTGACCCTCAACAGCAGCCTTGAGTAGCTCCCGTGAGCCACAACTCCTCTCTCTAAACATCCGTTAGTCACTCATCCCAAAGCATTAGTTGAGCACCTACACCATGCCTGGGAAATATAGAATGGGGTACCAGTGGTCCCTCCCTGCTAGCTTCCTGGGGAGGGATGCTACACAGTCCTAAAATGGAATCTGCTCAGCCTCACTGTACAGTGAGTACCCACTAGATGTTCACAGGTCAGGTGCTGCCCTTCAACCCAGACACAAAAAGGATGGTTTAACCAAGTCACCATAAATCAGGCCTGTAGTGTGGCAGGTAGCCAGGACAGGGAGAAATAAGAAGAAAGGACGTCCTTGGATTGGTCTCTAGGGTGTCTCTTAACTAGAATCTAGGTGAGTGGGTACTGACTGTCTCGGGGTACTCCAGACAGAGGAACAGCAGGAGCGAGAATGCAGACACTCACCCCAAGGGCAGCTCCCTGTGTCAGGAGCCACTCTTACATCCATGGCTGAGTGCAGCTGCCTGGGCCGGCGCTGGCCGATCTATCCTGCAGCCACCTCTCAAAAGCCAAGCAGTTCTGTGGTCCAGGATCAGAAAGCAAGCCTCCAAGAAGTTAGAGCAAATGCTAGGCCACAGCCAACAATCTGAGCGCCAACCTACTCATGACTTTATCTCTTTACCATCTACACAGCATGCCAAAGATCAACAGTCTAACTTGGACGAGAAACCTGCTGCCCACTGAGGGGTCCATGGCCTATTGACTGCCTCTGTGTCTCCAGGAACTGTATCTAGCTTATGCTGCCACCGTGGGGCTTGTCTGTCTGGACAGTACCAGATGGCTTGGGATCCAGACAGCTCCGGAGATCAGCCTCAAGGCTGAGAGAGAACAAGCAGGATTTGTGGTGCTCTAGGATCATGTAAGCCTCAGGCCTTGACTTCCAGTCATGAAACAACACAGGCTGCTTTAAGAGACATATTCGTTCAACTCATGTGGCAACCAAGTCTGGCTCTCACTCAGGGTCCTCCAAGGGCAAAATGAAAACTAGGAGCTCTGGTTCACAAAGCAAGAAAGGCTTCCTCCTCCTGCCCTCACCAGCTCCCTCTAGACTTGTCAGGATGGTTTGTTTGTTTGTTTGTTTGTTTGTTTGGTTGGTTGGTTGGTTGGTTTTCGCCCGATTTGATTTTTAATGTCATGCTCCCTCAGGTAGAATGGTGCTGTCAGTCACCCAAGCCACCCTGCACCATCCATACATGGATCTTGAATACGCTGTGCCCACACCTAGGCTCTTGCTGGTACAAGGGGTGGAAGAAATTTCCGATTTAAGAACTGATTCTTGGGTAGAAGGAGGCTGGGCTGTGCTGGGCTGAGTCCCCAAGCCCTTCCCAGGCCCAATTATCTCAGCAGGTGGCATTTACAAAAATAATTTCAAAGATTGTCCAGAAGGCAGTCACAGCAGCATTCTGATGTGAAAGGTGTCCTGGGAACCAGAAGGATTCTGAGGCCCTATTAGAGATACACAAAGCTGGTATCATAGGAGTCAGATCAGGGATGTACAGAGAGCCAGGTAGTATTGGCAGGGTCAGGCAGGAAAGAGAGTGAGCAGGGCTAACCCTGGACAGGGGCTTTGGTGACTGGTTGGGACAAGGAGTGCCTGAAGACACCTGTAGTAGCTGGGTGAGTGCCGGGCACAGATGAAGCTGTTAACCCAGAGTGAGGGCCTGACTAAAAGCCCTCCTCAGGGAATGAGAGTGAGCTATCCAGGGGATGGGAAGGCTGTAGGAGACTCCCCTACTAGGTTTGTGTCCCTCCATGACTCACAACAACCTTCAATCTGGTAACTCCAAGCGGATGCAAGCTCGGGAAGTTCTCCTCAGTCTTAAGCTCATGCTTTTGGGGAAACCGAGATGCCTTTCCCTGACATTCATGGCCACCTTTACCAAGAAACGATGCTATCCCAGAGAGGGAAAGGTATGCAGATGACGGCATTACCTGAACATGGGTAGAGCTAAGCCTGAGGCTGTCCTCCCTGCACTTGGGTCATGTGAGCTAAAGCAATTCATTTTTGCTGAAGCTTTGTGTTTATGTCACCACGACGACAGTGTAGGATATTCAGTCCTAACCCAGCCAGGGTTCCACAGGGGAAGGTCTGACCAGGTACACACTCCATTCCTCCAGCACCTGTTAGCTAGTCTCTGGGTTTCCATACTCCCTGGTGTTCTCGTGGTTCCCAGACGCTGGCCACATGTCCCTCCTGCCCTTGACAGCACCCCCGAGTCCCTCTGCTATCTTCCTGGCATTTGGCCACTTGTTCTGCTTGTATCCTCAGAGCCAGATGACACCGGTGACCCATCCATCTCACAACATTTCGAAAGTGTTTGGTCCACTTTTGTGTGACTTATTCCAGGGCCTGGTCTCTGACCCTGTGCTGTCATTCCCCTGGTGTCCAGCAGGGTGTGCTCTGGATCAGGTGTTCGACCTTGGGCTCACTCACCTCCCAACTCCTGGAGACTGACGTTCATTCATCCCATGGGCAGTGGCTGTTCTGCCCCACAGCATAACCACTGACCTTGTGTAGCTGTGGAGTATTTGAATCTGAAGGACTGTATTTTTCATTTTATTTCATCTTATCAAGATTCAACCGGCCACACTTAGCTAGGGTCCAGAGTGTAGGACACTCAAAGTCCAAGTCCCTGAGAAAAGTTGGAGACCTGTGTGTGTAGTAGGCTCACAGATAGATGACCCTGACAGTTCCATTGAGCCTGGTATTCCACTCACATCACCCCCCACACCCTAGCAACTCTGACTGAATTGGATTGGAGGAAGTAGTGTCAAGCTTGTTCCTTGTAGGCTACAGTTCCCACTTCCTTCCCTGCAGCCCATCCTGAGGCCCTGGAGCTCCTTGATCCAGCCCTTTCTGAAGCCGAACCTAACTTTACCCTAGATTCCTCATTGGCTAGAGTCTGGGCCCAGAAGCACACAGTCTGAAGGGTCAACCTGTGGGACACTTGGGTTCCTCTGGTCTTTGGGAACAGAAAACTGTTGCCATCTCAGCCAGCCCATGATGCCTAGGTACTCTTCCTTGACTGTACACCTCAGGGTCTCTGGGCTCTGAGGAAATCCCTTGGAGTACCCAGGGGAGTGGCCTTCAGGAGAAAGTTCAGTATCGACACATTTACTCTTTGCCAGCATGATACTTGGCACAGACACTCAAGCTTCAACCTGCTTAGGGTCTGCTCTATAGAGCTCAGGGCAGGACAGACCATCTCTAGAACCATATAGAAAGGGAATTTAGAGAGGGGTGGTCCACTGGACTTTCTCTGTCTTTCTTCCTTCCCTTTCATCCCTTCCTCCACCACAACCAGGAACCCTCAGTCCTCCCCTAGTCTTCAACCACACGGAAGACAGTCCAAGTAGCCCCCACACTTCCACACTGGGCCTTGCCTGACCCAGAGTGACATCATGGCTGTGCTATGAGCACCGTCGACCACAACTGGTCACCACCTAGGTACTGCGTTAGCAAGGGACCCAGCTTGTAGTGTGAGCTCTTAGCAGGGACATAGGCATCAGGCAAGACGCTGTAGAGACGGCTGCTGTGTCTATGAAGTCCCAGCATGGATGCAGCTGGAACAGTCACCCAGGTGCTTCATTCTCAGTCCTTTTGGACATACTATGTTGATGCTCTCACGGGCCTTGTGCACTGCCGAGAGCCCTGAGGCCCCCATTCTGTCTGTGTTCACAGGTACAGGATGTTTCCCTCTTCCAGGGGGGCTTTCAAACCTCCAAACAAGAGAGAGGGACTGAGTCGGCTGCTTCAGACAAGGACAACAGGAATGCTCATGGTCATAGGTGGAAGAGACTGTCCCTTGTCGCAGACCCCAAGGCCGAGGCAGCAGGCCCAGAGTCCAGTGCTCAGACACCTAGGGACCCAGGCCTGGGTTTGCATGGAAAAGGAATTTGGTGCAGCTGCCCCTGTTCCCCTCTATTAGCCCCCGTGGCCTCAATCCAAGGGAACCAAGTCCATCAAGGGGCCTGGAGAGGCAGGGCTCCAGGTTCAAGTGCTCAGCTGTGATTCTTCCCTTTTGCTGGCAAGCAAAGAGAAAGAAAAAGGTTGTGATGTCCTGTGGGATACCCCAGAAGGTCTATTGCCACAGAATATAGTTAGCATGTGGGCCTAGAAGGGAATGAGACAGAATCCTAAATCCCTGTAGTGCCATGTGGCATTACATGGGCTGAGCTGGCGATGGTGGATACCCCAGGGACTCCAGCCCTGTGGAGCTTGACCTGGTATGGGACAGGAGTAGGACAGGCCACCATCTCCTGGGCTGACCTCTCATACCTCAGCTCTCAGTGAACCTGCTAACTTTGCCTCAGTTTCCACATCTCTGAAATGGTGGCAACCCCGTGCCTATCCCAAAGGACAACAAGAGGTTCTGTGAAGCATGATCCTCTCAGGGCATTCTAAAACCAGTAACATTGGAAAAGCTGCCTGTGCGCACTGTGTGTACTGGACCTCTGCTGAGGCAAGTGTCAAGGGTAAGATGCATCGACAGGCTGGGACCCAGATTTCCTCTCCAAGCCAGGTGCCTCCTTAGGCCACAGGAAGCAGAATCCTAGGATGGTCTCCCTACAGCTGAGAAGGTAGGAGTCCTGCCCTATCTGCTCTGCTCTCTCTATTCCTTACAAACTATTATTTCTTAATTTTATTTTTTGAGACAGGGGCTCTCTCTAGCACAGGCTAGCACAGAACTTACTATCTAGCCCAGGTTGGACTTGAACTAACAAAAAATCTTCCTGATTTATCCCCACGAGTGCTGGGACTGCATGCATGAACCACCATCACAATGTCTCACAAGACCCAACCTCTAACTAAAGGACTGTTGACAGTTGGAAGCTTCTGGAAGAGGGAGGGTCAGTTTTCTTTAAGGTTGTGGCCCCTGGTAGGTTGACCATGCTCCCTGGATGTCCCCACACCCATATGTGTACGGACACCACAAATTGGACTCAATTGATTATACATTTAAAAAAAAAAAAGAAAAAGAAAAAGGGCATGAAGTTGGAGTGGAATTCTTTTTTTTGAGACAGGAGATCCCCTTTGTATTCTGGAACTAGCTCTGGAGAGGCTGGACTCAAACTCAGAGCTCTGCCTGCCTCTGCCTTGGAGTGCTGGGAAGCACCATGCCCAGTTTTGCCTGAAATTTTCAAGGAATTAATAAAGTATATATGTTTTAAAACTCACAATACTAAAAGCTTCACAATCCGCGAAGAGCTACTTAAGGGTAAAGGTTTGTGCGGAAACCTGGTTACAGTGCAAGCTGGGGCAGAGCTGGCCCCTGGGTCTACTTCTCTGCCTCTTCCAGGGGTCCCAACCTGTAGCTATGGCGTCTCTGGGGTAATGACCCTCCTCTCTGTTCCCTGTTTTTCTGCATCAATGGAATCCCTCACCTGGGGCTGGTTAGTGAAGAGAAGACCCGGTTCTGGGGCAGAGCTCATTTAGGGATGCGTTTTCCATGTCACAATGCAAGTGGAAACGTCTGGCCCAGAACAAACACAATCCAAACCTTGAGCTCCTCCAGACAAAGGCCAGGGCATACCCCACCCTTGATTTGACTGTAGACTGTCTAGACAGAAAAAGAGCAACCTGTGACCAGATAGGTGGACTAACTCTGACTCAGGGCTGAGCCAAGCAGGAATCTCCTAAGTGCTAGGGACAAGATAAGCCAGTGATGAGGTCATCCCTGAACATCAGCACAGGCTTGGGATGGAAGAAATGGTGGGGTTGCATTCTGTTCTGGACAACCTAGCTTCCTATCTTGCAGGCCCCTGTCTGGGTCTCTCTCTACCCAGAACTGGACCCTGAGTGGCTGCAGTCCCTCTCCTCCACTTTGTCCGTGTTCACGACCTGCTTCCTGAGGCTTAGGGGATTCCATTGGAGAGGTCCCAAGCTTGGTCCCTCCCCCTATTGAGAGATGTTTTTTGCCTGGTAGAGTACTGCCTTTGTTATGTGCCTGCCAGGAGGCCCCATGACATGCTGCAGACAGCACGTGGCTGCCACTCTGGCCTCTTTCAGAAACTGGCACATCCCTGGACACCACTGCATCTGAACATCTAGCAGCATATGCTTACAGTTAGAAGCAGGAGCCACCACAGCTTCTAGAAAGGACTAGAGGCAGGAGCTGGAGAGGTAAGTCACCAGGCACATTCCAGGGCTGGTGATGTTCTCGCCTGCAGGCTTGCTCCGAGCTGCTGTCCTACCCATGGGGCCTGAGAGTAAGGACAGGGACTCGTTCTGTGGCCCAGAACTAAGCCACAGGGAAGAGAGCAATGGCCCCACACAGGAACAGCATAGACCCCACTGTCCTTGTAACCGTGTCCTGGGCCAGGACTGCCTAGATGGGCAGATCTTAGGCCAGTTGCGCCCCCTGTCAGAAGAGGAAGAATCCTCTGGGGCTACCTTCCTCGGGGAGCCTGCCTTCCCAGAGATGGACTCAGAGGATCTCCGCTTAGCCTCCTTCTACGACTGGCCATCTACTGCAGGGATTCAGCCTGAGCCATTGGCTGCTGCCGGCTTCTTCCACACAGGTAAATGTTGGGGTCTTTTTTGCTGTGGTCTGGATGCTACTTAGCGCTCTTCCAGGCAAATGGTTTTGTCCATTCCTGCCCTGAGGGAGGACTAATAAAAGGTACTCCTGTCACCCTTGCCCGGCCAGGGCTTGGGGTCTACTCCACTCAAGGCTGCTATGAAATCTTGGGCTTATGCTGGCCTTGTTCTGAGGGCCCTTCCGCATGCGGAGTCTGCTGACCTGGTGGTTTCGCCTGGCTTACATGGTTCTGAGGATTTCCCACACTCCTCGGGGATCCCCACAGTCATCAGTGCCTTTCAGGCTTGGTTATAGAGCTGATTAATCCCTTTCATCCCTTGACCCAAAGCCACAGAGCCAGAATCTATTCTACGGGGCAGGGGTCAGCTTGTACCATCCAGTGCTCATCTTGTAGGTAATCCTCCAGGCTTCCCAAGTACCAGGCTAGTGCAGGGACCAACTCCAGATAAATCCTTTGAGTACCTGTTCTAGTTATAAATTTAGAGCATTCCTTGAGCTTGGTCTGCCCTTCACTCACAGTAGGATTTCAGGCTGTCTTCCTGGCTGAGGGGAAGTGAGTCAGTGAGACCCGCTGAGGGGCTTTGTAGGTATGAGCATAAGCAGAGAAATTGTTCACCTGTGGCAGCAGCAGGGGAGGAAACAGCTGTTTTCCTTGCACTGGCCAGTCAAGAGTCCATACTGATTTAGGAGAATCGGACACTGGTTAGGAAAGGTCAATGTCTGGAATGGTGGGACCCCCCTTTAAAAAGGAGCGTCCTTGGGGCCAAAAGATGTCAGGGGGATTTTGTGGACCATGGATGCCTTTTGTGGGACATTGCCTGTAAGCAATCCTATTTGGAACTTCTGCTCAAGGTCATGAGGGGTACATTTTCCTATGACTGGGGGAGGGGCGCAGAGCAGAGATGATTGAGGCCTGAGCCACTAAAACCAAAATCTGTCTGAAAACTGGTACGGAAGGGGTCACCTCCTTATCCTGTAACTAGGAATCCTCCTCGGAGGCCCTGGCACTCCCAGGCTGCAGATGCTCCAAGCCTTTGGCTCAACCCTACCCACACGCTCTGCGAACAACACAAATGCTAGCTCGACCTTTCCGGAATATTCTCGGGCCAGCCCGACACATGCCCCAGGGCCATTGTCTTTATTCACCTTTGAGACAAGAGAGGCGTCCATGTGCCTTGTTCCCTTCTTGTTAACCTGCTGGCAGATTCCAGTCCCGCATGCCCAAGCTCTGATGGTCATGGAGGGACACCCTGGAACTGTCAGCTAGGTGGGGCTACCAGCTGTGTGTCTCCGCCATACCCAGGCCAGCAGGACAAGGTGAGATGTTTCTTCTGCTACGGGGGTCTACAGAGCTGGGAGCGTGGAGACGACCCCTGGACAGAGCATGCACGATGGTTCCCCAGGTAAGGGCCCTGTGGGCTGCTGTGGGTCTGGCTAATGAGAAGGGCCCCCAAAGAACTCTGTACGGCCTCCCCATCTCCCATGGTCCTGAGATATCTCTGCACACCTCACTCTCCACAGAGCCCTCTCTAGGTGGGCTGCTAGGGTAGGTACTTCCCTGTCGCTATCCTTTTCTAGGTGCTCACCTAGGTATTCAGAGCCCATCTCCAGGATAGCCTTGCTAGCAGGTGCCATGGGGGATACAGCCCTGACTACCTGTCACAGGAAGTAATGGGTTCCATGGGAACAGAAGGCATGACCTAATCCCAAAGGCTTTCGGGGCTCGAATGTGACAGTGGGACTCTGAGAGACCAGTCCTGCCTTCTGAGCTCTCTTCTCCAGGTGCCAGTTCCTGCTACGGTCAAAAGGAAGGGACTTTGTGGAAAGAATCCAGGCCTACACCCCCTTGCTTGGATCCTGGGTAAGTCCATCTGTCCTCAGGGCTCAGGAGGGTTGGCAGTCTCTCTGCTTTGTTTACTTAAGGCATTGGTGGCTCCCTAACAGGAACAACGGGAAGAACAGGAAGATACGGTCTCTGCCACTCCCTCAGGTGAGAGCCTGATGCACAGCCCTTGCAGTTTAGCTGGTGTTTGCAGCCTGCACGTGTGTAAGACGGCCGAGTGTCTCCACCTGCCAGTCAGCAGGGAGGGTGGGGACTGTGTCCTCGTGTTGTGTCCAAGGCACTGCATCCCCTTGATCCTAGTGAGAAGCCTGCTAAATACACTAGGGCAAACCTGGGGGCGTGGCTGTATGCTAGGCTGGTTCTCCTGGGCATGAGCCATAGCTTCTTAAAGCCAAGTGGGCTGCAACAAGAAGCCAGTTGAACAGAGATACAGAGGACATGGCTTTCCAAATCCCTCCCTTCCGACCTATGGATCAGGGGTTTGAGGTTCTTCAGGAGCCCCTGAGGGGGACTTCTGACTTTGGGGACCACATGGTACGCTTGCCAAACTTGTGGTTACAGGCAAGTGGCTTTTCTCCCCAGTCTCATTGCTGTGAGATGTGATACAACAGTAACCATTTCAAAATCACGTGAGTCTGTACTTGGCGCTTGGCAGTGTTTTGCCTACTGTCCTTTCCAGTGGTGGTAGCACCTCTAGACAGAAGCTCTAATAATGCAGCATCCTCAGCGTAAGAGAGTTGGACCTGGCACCTTCTGGGAACACAGATCCACGTGAATATAGACAGAGCATGCCACAGACCACTAGCCTTTCTCCACAACCCTGGGTTCTCTGTCCCCTGTCTGTCTCTGTCTGTCTCTATCTGTCTCTGTCTCTCTCTGTCTGTCTCTGTCTCTCCCCTCCCCCCAGAGGCAATGGACCCAAAGCTCAGGTGTGCCCAGTATGTCCCCTTCACAAATGGTGGCTGCCTTGCTCCAAGAGGAGGGCCAGATGGCAAAAGCCAGAGGTACATCCACCCCCTCTAAGCATTGTCTGTCTTCCCCTGTCTCAGTCCTCTGGGCATCCATCACCATCTGTTTCCTGTTCCTCCCAAAGTGCCAAGTATATACACCTAATGCTAGTGCCAAGTATACCACCTAATCTAAGGGGCCAGGTGGTGGAGTACCCTAGTGGAAGTTGTCCTTGGTGTCCTCAAGGAGGCTTCTGGCCTTGAGCTCATGAGTAGCTGAGTGCCCCACAAATCCTTCTGGTCTCTAGGTCAGAACTAAAAACTTGGTAGCTGCTAGACTTTCTTTGGGCCAGGCCTCCCTTCCCCCACAGAAGTGAGGCCTTTAATCCTTTCCTACTCTCTACAGCTCCCACCCATGGAAGCCCTGAGTTACTCAGATCCAGAAGAGAGACTCAGTCTGAAGATGCCAGTGAGCCAGGTATAGCCGGGATCCATATAAGTCAAATAGGCCACTCTCTTTCATGGGGTGGGGGGAGTGCAGGGGATAGGTGGGTGGGTGTGGCAAGCTCACTCCCTCCCTGAGGAATCAGTCTCCTAGTCCCTGAGGATGCTGGCGAATCCTTGAGTCCCCAGGAGCTGAGGATGTGCAGGAACAGCTGCGACAGCTGCAGGAAGAGAGGAGATGCAAGGTGTGCCTGGACCGAGCCGTCTCTGTAGTCTTCGTGCCCTGCGGCCACTTCGTCTGTACTGAGTGTGCCCCCAACCTACGGCTGTGCCCGATCTGCAGGGTGCCTATCTGTAACTGTGTACGCACGTTCCTGTCCTAAACCAGGTGAGGCCCAGGGTATCCCCAGCATCCTTCCTGCAGCCTACATGTAACCCGAGTGTCTTGCTTCTAACAACTCTAGAGATGGCTAGGCTACAATTCCTACCCCCTCCACTGGTCGACTCCACCCACTAAGTGGAGTCGGAGGGAGAGAGGGCTGGGGGACACCTCTTGTTTAGCTGGTCATTAAGGGCTTGGAGAGGCCAACTTCAGAGGCACGTGGGCTAGATTTGGGCTTGGGAGGGACACATGAACCTCAGTTGCTACATAAATGTGTCACACCCCTGTCCTTGCTGAGGGTTGGGAGCCATGGCCCTTCTTGGGTGCTCAGAGGTCAATATGTCCCCCAAGATGTGCCTGAGAAGTTTCTAAACAGAGTGGTAGGTCAAGGGAGTCCCCGAAGCCAATGGCCCCTGGCTCAGACAAGTCTGATGAGAACAGAACTCATATGTGCTCCCTCTTCTCCCTCCAGGCGCTAAACTGCAGAGTGGGCACCCTGCCTGCCCCAACCTGTCCCAGACCACGCAGTGCGTCTGCCGAGGACACTCAGTGTCCACCACAAGTGGTGCAGCCTGGAGGAAGAGTTCCTGGTTTGTGTGAGAGAGTGGTTCTGCTGTAGCTTTTTGGATCTCCTTGAAGATAATAAAGCAGGAGGCCTCACCTCAGTGCTCAGTTAGGCTCTATGACATCCATGTCCCTTAGTCCACGCTAGACAGGTCTCCGCTGCTTCTCACGGGCAGAGCAGCGCCTGTCGGACGTCCAGCCACCTCCAGTCACTGTTCAAATTCCTTCCCACTTTCCCATCTCGGCGACCTTACGCTGGATTTTACACCTCCGGAATAGACTGGCCTCCTCCTCGGACTCTCAAGGCCCCCGCTTCTAGTTTCCTCATATGCAGGTGTTCTCAGGGTGCTCGCCCAGGGTCTGTCTTTCTGAATGATGCTATCTATCTGTGTTCTCCAAAGAGGAATCCACGTGCTAGCCCCAGGCTCCACATTTCACCCATGGGACTCTCCTAGCTTGGGAGTGGCAGGGCTCCTGGACCAGTTCCAGGGATTCCACTGGTCTCAGTGGGGCCAGGGCCTCTGCCTGAATAAGACCTTCAGCTGGAGTACTTCAGGATTTATTTAAGGCCTTAGTCACTCTTGGATTTTGGTGGCTCATAACAGGGACCTGTTACTGGGGCTGAACCTTCTTACTGTCCTCTGATAAGCCCTTCCCCTGGAAGCAGTATATAGTCTGCAAGTCTTAAGACCCCAGAACAGAGCACCCAGAGGACTCCTGGGGAAACTGCCCAGGTTTGCTACCGGCTGTCCAAGAAGACCAGGGATGCGAATTGTCTGTTTCTGCAGTCTCTCGTGCCTTTTCTTTTTCTTCTTATTTTTTTTTTTTTAGAAAAAAAAAAAGGAAATTACAAACTCACAGTTGTAGCCACCCTGGCCTGCAGTGTCCCCCAGCCCCTCACTCGTATCCAAGGTGAACTTGAAAAAAATGCTAGGCAGGCAGGGAAGCAGAGCTGCGACTCCAGGCCCGGGCGGGGTCTCTTCATTGTTTCCATGGCTGAGGCTGGGTTGCAGGAGCGGGGTCAACCATTCCCTCACTTATGCAGGCCTGTGGAGAAGGCAGAGGTCAGGGGAACCTGAGAGAGAAAGGACCGTGCCCTTTCTCTTGGAGAACTTCAAAAGCAAAACACACAAAACCAAGAAAGGGATAGTTGCTCAGAGCATAGCAAAAACATGCCAGGGACTAGGCTTCTCCATGCACAGGGCAGGTACTGGTTTTATACTCTGATGGCCAGGGCCGGGGATTGGAAGTGGAGTAAGGGTTTCACCCTGGTCAGATTCCCCATTGAAAGGAAATCTCACAGAGGCTGCTGCCTCTACCATGGAGACCTATTGAGCCCAGGCTTGGCTTAGCAGCATGTTTGTCAAGACTTTGAAGACTATGGGTCTGGCAGCCTGCAGGGGGTCATCCCCTTCCCTGCTCTGTATTTCCTGTTATTCATCCTGGGAGCTGAAGTCCTGCTACTTCTGATACCCATTATCCATGAGAGCCGAGGACACTCTGAGGTCGGGTGTTAGGACTCTCTGGGATCAGGTCACCAAGGGAACCCCTAGATGCCCCTTCTGACTGCAATTCCGGGACCACCAGGAAGCCCGGGCATAGCCCACGGGATCTGTAAGGCCCTGGTGCCACTTTGGAGGAGGAAATATAATCAGCCAAATATAGGAAACAGACACCCACACCCTCTACACTTCCTGAAACAGTGAAACCCCTGGGGTATGTCCCCCGTTCCTGAGTCTCTGGGACCTGGTTATTACAGAATCTATCCCCGCCGAGCTTTGAGCCACTCAACCCCCGACATCTAACCAGAGCACGATCCTAAGGGAGTGATAGATGGGTAGATGGATTGACAGACAGATGCCTGGCAAAGTCCCCAAAAGAAGAGCCTTGTGTGTGAGCACTCTAACGCAGGCTGAGTGGGCCATACTTACAAATATGCCTGCTTGGACAAGAGGCCGGACGGCTTCTCATTGACATGGTACAGGGGGAATGGGTCAAATCCACCAATGAAATCAACTGAAAGAAATCAAGCCCAAATAAAATAAAACCCAAATGATGGAAAAGATGGCAGAATGGAAAACTTTCCCCCGTGGCAGATTCCTAACTAGAGGGATGTCGCCAGAGCCTGTGAAGGGTGCGTGTGTGAACCCTCATCAGTCCCCGTTGTATCTCGAATCTTGCTGGGATCTCTCTGGGGCACCGCGCACAGTTTTCTGGCTCTGCGATCCTAATGGACTTTTCTAGAAGAGTGTCAGGTGTGGGGAGCTCAACAAGAGCCCTCCAGCATGGATGGAACTGCACCCCACCCCGCCAGACTCTCCAAATCACTAACTCCCCAGATACTAATCCTGTAGCCTTCAGTAGCATCAAGCACCTGCCCCGTGAAGCCACCCACACACTTGCTGGGCAAAACGATATTTCTGAAGCTCAGAGGCGGGTGCAGTTCTGAATTCAAAGAGCAGGTGGAGCTCCTGATTCATCGTCAGCAGCCAGCTGCGTGCGGTCGGTAATCAGGCAGCACCCGGGGGCCTTGATCCCCAGACTCAAGAGACCATCCCTCACCAGACTCTAGAATCAAGCCCAAGCCTCTTAAATATGGAGACAGCTGACTCCATGGTCCAACTCTCTGGGGCAGATGGCTTTGAGTTTCAATTCTGACTCTGGGGAAGATTCTATCCACAAGACGCCTGACTGCCCACCCACACACTGTCAATCCTTCCTCTGTGGGGACGTCCCATGAGACTATGTTAGGATTGGGAGTCCCCAAAGGGATGCCTTGAGTCATTACCGTGTTATGGTGCAAATCAAAGTTAAGTTGGAAGGGGTCTGGGTCCCACCTAATACTAAGTGTCAATCAATATGGATGCCAGGCAGGCAGAATGGACCTTGCTACCAAAGACTCAGACCTTCCCTGGGATCACTGTAGGGATCATGGAGATAAGTGTCCTTAGACCTGAGGGCTGCTGGGCCCCTCTTCATAGACAGCCCTCCCCCAATCCTCAGATCTTTGTACTATCACCGCTATGGTCAGGCCTGTGGCAGGAAATGAAGACCCAATAGGCAGGGGGCACCACTAAGGGGCACCTTCAAGCCCTACGCAAGATAACATAGCACTCAAGGTTGTCTCTCCTGTCAGCTATACACTTACAGCTGTCCTCTTCTTCTGTAAGCACGCTGACCACGTAGCAGCCGTAGACGAAACCCAGGAGCTGAAAGACACCGAGAGGCCAGACATGTCAAGCCTGTATTACGAGGACTGTGCGGAGGACTCCATGTGTACCTGACAAAATCACTGCGTCTCACAAGCCTCCGTTTCCTCCCCTACAGAATGGAATGGTGGACACTGACCTGCCCTGTTTCCCAAGCTCCCACATTCCAGATATCTCAGTTCCCCCTTGGCACACTCCTCAGTGGGCACCACATGGGTGAGGAGGGCGGTCACAGCAGTCTGAAGGGTAGTAGCCATTTCCCATTTCAGGGCTTGGAAGATGAAACATGGAAAACCAGAGTTGAACTTTCCCATGGAACATGGACGCCTAAGAAGTAGTTCGGAGGGGGCAAGGTCATGCCCTGTGCCCTCTGAGCCTATACGTTCAGGTCTGTATTTGTCATGTCACCCCGAAATGTCCTGTGAGCCCCTTCCACTCAGTTCCAGGAGAATTCCATGGCACAGGCCTTCCTTCCACATTTAGCCTCTGTCCCTGGCATGCAAGGCTGGCTATGTGGACAGGATGGTGTTTTGATTAAGATGTCTAGTGGGGAACCCAGCAAAACTGAAAGAACTAGTCACTTCCCTGCAAGACTGCCTCCCTGCCCTGGTGCTGGCCACTCACTCTGTGTATTATTTCAGGACCCAAGACACTGCCATGAATCTCAGGAGAGTGTACTGCTCCTGTGTGTCCCAACATAACATTTATACCATATATACCCCAGCCCCTAACAACAGCTTGGTCTGGGGGAAAGTCTGTGTCCTGCTGGGACCCTGGATGATTGGTGCACCTGAATATTTCAAAAGCTAAGCAGATGCTATAACGGCTTCTCTGGATGCCAGAGTTAATGTTTCAGGACACCACAGCTGGGAGTGGCCTGACCAGTGAAAGTACTGGGAGTTACAATAGAGGTGACAGTTCAGTATCCAGTTTGTGTGATTGGAAGGAAGCAGGACTTTCTGGATATGCAGCAGGTCCCTTTGCAAAAGCGACAAGCAGCCTCAAGGGATTCACTTACCCTCTAGGCCATGGTTTCACACTGGCCTGACCCAGCAGCCTCCCAAGAGGCCACACACCATACCCTCCTGTCAAAGGAGACAGACAGCACTTTATCAGACTAAAGCTGGAAATGCATGAGCTCAATGCCTGTGAGACCTTACCCAGCTCAGGTGCAGGCAGTGGTCCCTCTAGAGGACTCCAGCACCCTAGGGATGAGTCCAGAACCGAGCCTGGAAGTCATCCTCCTCACTGAGAAGAAAGCCTGAGATGTCTCTCACATGGCCTTTTGTGATTCGCTGGGACAGTCTGAGGTGAAGGGTCACACCCCAGGGTTGCCCCCACCTCCTGAAGAGCTGGCCACGGTGCTGAAACATGGGCATGTTCTCCTCGGGAAGAGGCCATCCAAGCTGGCATCCACTGTCTCAAGCCACCCCTTTGGTTCACGACATCCTACTTGCACATTCTTGCCTTTTCTTCCCACTACGTCTTGTCCACCCTGTTCACCCAGATCTTCCCTGAACATCTTTCTACTCTGCCTCTTCCAGAAGCTTCCCCTCTCCTTGGCCCTTCCTTACCGGTGGTCTGTTAAGAGCTAAGTCTGATACTTTCTCTCCTACTATCCAGAGTGGACAACAGAGATGTCACTTCTCTACAGGAAAAACAAGTACAAAAGCAGACCAGACGTGTGAACTGGCATTCCCACTTGAGAAGGTACGGCTGCAGGCTGTCTCCCCACTGGCATGCAGAATTTTGTCCCTCCAGCACCAGTTCCACCAAAATCATTCTGCACCCTGCAAAGATGACCTTCATTTGCCCTTCTAGTTTGCCTTCTAGTTTCCAGTCACTGTCTTTTCAGAGTCTTCAACTTTAGAACTCTTGACAGAGACCCTTGACTAATCAGCTCTTCTATGAGAACCATGTTTGTATTCCTTCATGTTTAGGGTTCAACTGGGATCTTCTCTTGCCTCTCTGCATGAGTTACATTAGAGTGAAACATAACTTCAGCTTCCCTCTGTGAAGGCAGAACTGAAGCAAGATGCCTAGGGGAGTAGTGGAGGTGTAGTGTGGACCGCAAAGCTACCTGCACTGTCTGCTGCATGCTTTCTTATATCTTGGATGCCCTCAGATATAGAATTCAATTTCTTCCATGAGCTGCTGATTGTCCTGTGAACTTGACCTTTACCAAGCACTGTGTGCACTGGAAAGGTTGGAAGCCTCAAGATGTGACCAGTCTTCTCCACGGTCAAACCTGGTTGTGCCCAAGGTATGGACAATCCTATGGGCTGTGCCACTGTGGCTGCTGCTCCACAGTTTCCTAAACCTCTCCTTCCCGCCCCTTCGAGTCCATCCGTCAAGATGGCGTTGACTTTAAGAAATGATAGGTGAGAAGGGAGAGGTCAAATGGTTCTCTAGGGCCACAAAGGTGGCACTGCCTGGGCCCAGGAGCTGTCTCTCTCCCCACTGTTCTTCACTAATTTGAGCAGTGCTAGAGAGGTCTATGGAATCAATTTCACGTTCGCCAGCTATAGCCGTTCTTTAGTTTCATGTAATACCAGTGAATCCATGGTTAGGTGGGACACGGTTAGGAGATGGTATCCTCACCGGGGTCACGATGAGGTTTTGGGAAAAGCCACCTATTGGTTTCTGTGATCATCACAGACTTGGAGACAGTGAAAGAAGCGAGCAGGATTGGCATGGATGGGACCCACTGGACTACTTCTCAGAAGGGCATGTACTCCTAGTTCATGATGAACTACCAAGAACAAGGTGCATCTCTAAGCCACGATGTTCCTCCTCTCTGCAGGCAGGACACAGCTTCGGAAAGGGTCTGAGGAAGTCCTCTCAGGTCATGGCTTGCCACATCCAGTCCTCGGGGGCCAGAGCTCAAAGTGAGAAGTGTTTAGTGGTGTGTTAAACCATGGCTACACATACCTCAAAGCCCAACTCTGGTGCCTTGGAATTTGGTCATTTTTTAAAAATAGGGTCCACAAACTGTCAGCATGTGGTTAGATAAGGTGAAGTGACCCTAAACCAAAGTCTGGTGCTCTTACCAGAGGGAGGGTGCTGAGACGGCCATGTAGGGAAAAGGCTGTGTGACAGGTGGAGATGCTGGTGCTTCCCTAGGCCAGAGAATGCTGTGGTCCATGATTAGAGGACACATGGACTGCCCTCCTCAGTGTCCCAGAGAGAACCAGCCCCACTAATTCCTTAGTTTTGGACTCTGATCTTGGAGCTGTGACAGAGCAAGTTTCTGTTCTTAGCCCTTTTGGCCGATTTATTTTACATTAATGTATGTGCATGTTGGTGTGCAGTATGTGTGTGTGTGTGTGTGTGTGTGTGTGTGTGTGTGTGTGTGTGCATCTTTATGGGTACCTGTGTGTGTGTGTGTGCATCTTTATGGGTACCTGTGTGTGAGGGTGCATGTATACTTGAAAGAAAATGAACAACCTTCGATGTCATTCCTTAGGCATCATCCACCTTCATTTTTTTAAAAGACATCTCTCACTGACCTGATATTCACCACAGGCAAGACTGGCTGGCCAGTGAGCCTCACAAACCACTTGCCTTCACCTTGCAAACACTGAGATTACAAGTACACACCACCATTTCTCTTTTAAAATACAATTTATTATATGTAATGAACCAGGTGTGGTGGTGGTTTAACCCCAGCACTTGGGAGAGGGAGGTAGAGGCAGACAGATCTCTATGAGTTTGAGGCTAGCCCGATCTACATAGTTCTGGGACAGCCAGGGCTATGTTATAATTATTTGTTTTATGTATGTATGTATGATGGACAGACATGTGTGCTCAGCAATGTGAGTGAATGTGGAGGCCAGAAGAGAACTTCAAGTGACCTGCCCTAGTGCCCTCCACCTTATTGCCTTGAGACATGGTGATGGTACCAGGTCAACACGTACTCTTGCCCACTGAGCATCTGTCCAGGTGCCCAGCATCTTTCACATGGGTTCCGGGGGACTGAACTCAGGTCCATGCTTGCAAAGCAAGCATCTTACTAACTGATCTGTCACCACAGCTCAGTTCTATTTTATTTTCCAGAGATGGTTTGGCTCTGTACCCAGCCTGACTTTGAGTAGATGATCCTCCTTTGGGTAGGTGGTCCTCCTTTGAGTAGGTGGCCCTCCTTTGAGTCCTCCTCTCTCTGTTTCTCACATGCTGGGATGGTAAGCTGTGTCGTTATGCCAGCTTCCTCCTGTCTGGTCGGTTGTTATTATAGATTTTTATAGAAATAAAGCCAGAATTCAGCCTCTCTGATAGTCCAAATATGTGGGGTCCTACTCTGATCCATGCTGTGGTAGCAGGCCTGGTGGAACCAAGCATAGGGATCCAGTCTCACTGGGCTTCAATGCATTTATAGCAGCTCCTGCAGCCCCTTACCCTGCAGGCTGAGGTACTCTGGAGTGGCTGGATGGGGCCCTGACTGGCCTTTGGAAAGGCTCCTGATGACAACATCATTCTCCGTGAACATCCAGGCAGAGTTCATGAGTCACTATCTGCTTGGTCTTCTCAGTACTCCAGTCCCTGCACCAACCCAAATCCAAACTCAGAGCTAAAGCACCCAGGTCTAGACTGACCGGGATGTGACACTCTGCTACACCAGGCGCTGTCCTGGAACGACAGAGCTTGGGATACAGTAAGAGGTCCAATGACTGACAGGGAGGGAGCCCAGACTTGGCACTGTACCCAGAGTGTTCCCTGAGGCTGAGTGTTCTCCACCTGGACCGCCTGAGGAGTGTGTGAGAGGCCTTGAGAGCAAGAGGGCTGCGGACTACAGTGGGAGTTTGTATGCCCCTGCTGCCCACTCTGGATATGAAGGGCTCTTCAGAAAGGCTCATGTGTCTTTGGCTTGGTCTTTAACAGCTGGTGCTGTTGATAGGTAGTCTGAGGACACATAGTCTCCTTGCCATCTGCCGCTCCTGAAAGGGGGTTTGTCTC
The DNA here is from genome assembly GCF_011064425.1 of Rattus rattus. Taxonomy (NCBI): domain Eukaryota; kingdom Metazoa; phylum Chordata; class Mammalia; order Rodentia; family Muridae; genus Rattus; species Rattus rattus. The sequence goes on from NC_046158.1 coordinate 158,050,639, forward strand.
AGTACTTCCTTTAGATAGCTAGCTGAGGAAGATTGCAGCCTGGGTTCAGTCCTTGCATTCGCTATGAGGTCTCAGAACAAACACACAGGCCACGTATCTCTCATCTCCACAGATGCCACAACTTCCCGTGCTTGGTAGACCACGTCAAGCCTTGCAAGGAGGCTGAAGCCTGGGCCACCTGTGTTGCCATGGCAGCAAGACAGTGCAGCAGGAACCCAGCCTCAGCACCAGTCTCTCAAATGCCTCCTTGGGCCTCTCCCCATACTGCTTTTTTCTGCACTTTTTCTGCACCGTTCAGCTCCCTGGCCATCTAAATGGGCTAAGGCTCTGGGGAAAAGCCTTTGGGGTTCAGAACCTCAGGTCCCCTGATACCCCATAGCCCTGCGCCCCTGAATTCAACCTCCTACTCTGCTCCATCACAGCTGTAGAGTGCCATCAGGCTACGTTGATCTTTCCTCTGTGATCAGGTTCCTGAACAGACATGGAAAATAGTGGAGTCTCAGCTTCTCGGAACTCAAGGAAACTTGTGTCTCCCTCAAGGCTCAATGTAGACAACCTGAGTCCAGGGGGATGTCCCCATCGACAGGATAAAGGCACCTGTCACTTGCTGGTGACAGAATTTTCTATATGTCTACTAGGGTGGTGAGAAAGTTACCTAGAAGCCTTCAGCTCCACATCTGATATAGGAGCTACTTGGTTACAGAACCGTTCTGCTGCTCACAGAGCAGGACTCCTGGAGAGCAGTGGTATCACGGTGCTAGGAAATTTGCCAGGTCCCCACACGGTTCCCTGTCTCACGGCATCTGTTCTGTGGCAGACTTCTCAGAGCTGTGGGCTCACGGCCAACCCAGTCAGCCCACTGTGTGCCAGGGCGTGTGTCCCCTCTCCTGCCTTCTCTCCTGGGAGATGAGAGCTTGTGAACTATCCCCAAGGGCCCTGAGACTCATGGAAAAGCATCGAAGTGTTATCCTAATGACCATACCTGTTGGGATTAAATAGTGGCGTCAGTAGGGCCCATCTGCAGCCTTATTGGCTGGTCTGGGGTTTCTAGCTCCCTTTCACAGTCCTGTTGAGGTCAGCCTCCACCCTGGCCTGTTCTAGTCCTCTGCTAGGGAGATAGAGGAGCACCCATTTTCACCTTTGCCGTTGCTGTGCCTGGTTGCTACACTGCAGCAGCGTCAGAGACTGAAGTCTGATTCTGCCTCCGAGTCTGTCTTACACGAACAGTGATGTGGTTTGAATAGGAATGGCCCCCACGGGCTCACATGTTTTGAATGCTTAGTCAACGGGAAGAGGCACTGTTTCAAAGGACTGGGAGGTGGGACATTGTCAGAGGAAGTGTGTCACCGGGGTTAGGTTCTAAAAGCCCATGGCAAGCACAGTCTCTTTCTCTCTGTCTTTGGATCAGGGTGTAGCTCTCAGTTACTTCTCCAGCTCCCTGCCTTCCTGTCTGCTGCCACACTCCCCGCCATGAGGATAATGGACCAAACCTCCGAAGCTGTCAGCAAATCCCCAATCCAATGCTTTCTTTCATAAGAGTCGCATTGGTCATGGTGCCCCTTCACAGCAACAGAAACAGTGACTACGGAGGTTAGACATCCACCCTGACTCCTGTACTTCTTGCAAGATATGGGGGCAGTGCCACCTAACAAGGGGGAAAGCTAGTTCCTCTGTGTGAAGGAAAGGCCCTGACTCTGCCCCAGGTAAAACAAAACCCAGCCTGGGTGCCTGACCCCACACTCACCGCTAGCAGGATCTGCAGGCCACTGTGCAGGGCTTCCACATAGCTGTGCACCATGCCACAGCCAGGACCCACCACCACGGACTGTCCGTGCAGTGCACCCAGGCCAGCTGTGGCCGCCTTCTCGTGAAGACAGCCTGGCCCATACTCTTCCCACCAGGAACGATGCCGGGAGAGATTGAAGGTCAAGAGTTCACTGTCCTGGGAACAAAGAGGAAAAGTTAGTATCAGGAGGCAGCCTGTCTCTACCAACCACAGGCTGAAGTGGGGAAGGATGACGCGTCCTGTCTCTCTCCACCCTTTCCTTTTGGGTTCCAGCTGTGAGAGGCAGGAACAAGTGTCCCCAAAGCTGTCCCTAAAGGGGGAAAGCCTGATTTTGTTGGCCCTCAACCCTCATACCCCTTCCTCCAGGAAGGCCTTCTGCCTGAGGAAGACCTCAGGACTCATTATTATAGTATCCAGTTTCCTCAAAACCTTTATGCCCCTGGCCAAAGCTGCCACAGTGGGTTTTGGGTCTCATGTAAGCTACTTCCTAACTGTAACTTTAGCGTAGGAGAACACAGCTGTACCAGCCCAGGGCTTCCTTGGGTGGCACATAGCAGTTGGCCAGGGCAGAAGACTATATGTGGCCACAAGAGGAAGGTCTCTGCTTGTTCCCGAATCCCACCATCTCTGAGAAGGAGCTACCTACACACCTCTGCCAGTTGTCTGCTCAGTCCCAACTCCTCCCTGGTACTGCCTGGTTCCAAGGCCCTTTTCCAGAATTCCTGCCCTCTTCCAGAACTCCCGCCCTCTGTGCTACCCAGCCCGAGGTCCTGGCACACTGACACCCACAGTGTCTTACCAGCAGCCCTTACCACCCGAGAAACAGTCCTCCCAAACTACTGAGGCATTGATCACAGCCAAAATTGTCCTGGCGCTGTGGCCAGCACTGTGTATCAAGTGCCCATTAGCATTAGGAGCATGCAGTGAACTGGACCAAGTGTCAAATGGTGATCTGGCCAAAACCCAGTAGATGAGCCCTTCCCCACATTTACTCACCTTTGAGAGGCCCCCCACTTCCAGGTAGAAGCAGATGATGAAGATATTCCAGGTAACCCAGACAGCTGCCCATACTGCATACTAGGGAGACCAAGAAGAACAGGGTAGAAGTTGAACCCAGCAGCTTCACAGAGTGGATATCTGATTTTCTCCAACCCCTTGGAAGAAAGCCCTTGAACTTGTGGCAATGTCGGGGCTCCCTGAGTCTGACCTTCCCAACACTAAGCTTGGAAACGCTTCCTTAAGCCCACCCTGGACAGATACCCACCCTGGACAGATATCCTGCCTAAGCTGCTACCAATACTACTTGCATAGAGGCTGCCAAGCACAGCGACTCACCACCACGATGTAGCGTGGCCGGTATTGAATGGTGCCGAAGAGCCCCAAGATGACCACGACGATGTGGGCGAAGTTGGCCAGGATGGGTGCCCACTGGTAACCCAGGAAGTCAAACACTTGTCGTTCCAGAGCTGTGACCTAAGAACAGGTGGCCCATGAGGGACAGTGGACACTAATGGACCACCTCAGGTTTTGCCTCCCTCCTAACATCCTTCACACCAGGTGGGCCACAAACTCCTTCTCGGCCATGACCCTGAGCAGTATCGCGTGCCTATGATGTGGCCTTTCCAGCAAAAATCAAGTTTGACCAGCCCAAATGTCACCACTGGAGGAACCAGGCTCCTTCCTTGTCCCCAGACTCAAAACACAGAGGTTTATTGTTTTGTTTTTACTTTTGTTTTTTGTTGTTGTGTGTGTGTTTTTTATTGGTTTTGTTTTTTGTTTTTGATTTTTGTTTGTTTGAGACAAGGTCTCTCTACGCAGTCCTGGCTATCCAGGAACTTGCTAGGTCTCAAACCCTGACTAACAGTTTAAGTGCCTATTTAACATACCAAAGTGAACCCCAGATTCTCCCAGAATTCCTTGGTCCCTACCTGGCATTCTCTACCCCCCAACCTGAACTTCCCAACCCAGGAGCTGGGCTGCCCTTCCCCAGCTACTTTGGTTACCTGGCCCTTTTGTCTGCTCTTTACCCTCCTGGCCTCTTGGGCTGGCTCTCCCCTCTCCCCTCCCTACTCTCCTCACATGGATCAGGGTCACGTCCACTCTGAATGTTCCCAGATGTCCCTGCCTCTGGCTGTGCTCTCCCTTTTTTTTACAATAAACCTTCTCTTCCACCGTGCCTAGGACCAGTCATGTCCTTTCCTTTTCATTTTGTGTTTTTTCATTTAGAACTCATTATGTAGACCAGAACAGCCTCGCACTCACAGATATCTACCTGCCTCTGCCTCCCATGTGCTATGATTAAAGTCATGCACCATCACGACTGCCTCATACCCAAGGCTGTTCTACCTGGGGGTTGGTGGTGACATAAACAAGAAGTACAGATCCTAAAGTACTGCCCAACCGTTTTGGTAGCAGATGAGATCCGAGCCTACACGGGGTGCTAAGCACGAAGCCCAGAGAATCCATGTCTCCTGGTAACTAATCTCTCTACGGTTGTCCTGGAGACCGTTGTGGATAAGATGGCTCTTATCCTGATGGGCTGGCTACACTTCTATTCTGGGGACACTCAGGGGATGCTGTAGCTCTGAAGATAATACCCTCTACCCAAGTAGACAGAGAGATCAATGGGAAAGAATGGATTATATACAAGGAACATGTTTTATAGTTGGGGAAAATAAGCTTATGCCCAGTAGAATCGAGACTCTAAGGCATGCATCCACCTAACCGTTTGCACATCCATTATCCATCCATTCACCCAGCATCCATTCATCTACCCATTCCTTTATCTACCTACACATTCCTTCCTGTTTCCATTCACGTCTCCATCCTTCATTCACCACTCACCCACCCATCCTTCACTGGGCTCCATTCCTCGAGCAGGCTTAGGTGAAGGAAGAGAAAGCACGGCTAATTACACCGTGTTCTAACATCTTCTCTGGAACCACTGCACTTGGGATGACACAAGTTTGTCCAGGAAGGACTAAAACGGATGGACCACCTCTGGAAGAGAAGCAATGTTAAAGAGGCAGCACATTGGCTGAGCCTGTGACGTTCACTGGACTTCTGTGTAGCAGCAATCAGATCTGTGTAGCTGGAAAAGCTAAGACATTCCCCGACTGATACTGGCTTCTGTGCCTGGTGGTGGTGGCTTATGCCTTTAATCTGAGCACCAGACGCAGGCAGGTCTCTGAGTTCGAGCTCTTCTAGCTAGTTTTCTGTCAACTTGACACAAGCCAGAGTCTATTGAGAAGAAAGAATTTCAACTGCAGAAACGTCCCCAACAAATTGACCTGTGGGAAAGCCTGTGGTGCATTTTCTCAATTGATGATTGATGTGGAAGGGCCTAGCTCATTGTAGGGGGTCACCTTGGGTGAGTGGCCCTGGGAGCTGTAAGAAAGTCCAATTAGCAAGCTGTAGGGAGCAGGTCAGTAAGTAGCACCCCTCCATGGCCTCTGCCTCTGCGTTGGCCTCCTTCCCTGTTTGTCCTCTGACCTCCCTCAGTGATGGAGTATGACCTGGGAATTTTAAACTGAAACAAACTCTTTTCTCCCCAAGTTGTTTATGGTCATAGTGCTTTATTACAGCAATAGAAACCCTAAGGCAGGTCTGCTTACAGTGTTGAAGCCCCTTCCAAGGCTGGAAAAGTTGAGATCAAGAGAAAGCCAAGGCTTCCATGGGGGCACAGACTCCCTTCATCTCCACATGACCTTTTATGCCTTGTGTCAAGTTTGAGTTGAGTAATCTGGTTACTAGGTTGGATAGCCATAGACACTAACATCAGTCCAGTTTCTCCCTGCTGCTTGGGGTCTGTATGATGGGACTGACCCCTAAAGTGTGCTGACAGCACTCAGGAAATATCTGCAATAGGGCATGCTTTGGCGTTGCCATGACAACTGTGGATGGACCAGAAGTGTGGGTTATGTCCAAAGAAGTCTCGAAAGAGGACTGTCAACAAGCATGTTCTGTAGGAGTCTAGGTTTCTCTGGGTGACTTGGTCTGCCAAGTGGAGCGGTTAGGGCAGATCTCCTATGAACACCAAGAATGGTCCGGCAGGATCCGTTTAAGAACGGCCCCACAAAACCCACAAAGTATTCACACTTACTGCCCTCTGGCTAATCGCAGAGTTCTCAGACCCATCCACTCCTCCAGTACAGAGAACTCACCCCCTCTGCCCCATCTCCCATCAGGGTGCTCACATCAGTTGTCCCCAACTCCTGTCAGAGTTCCCTCTGCGCCCCTTATTCCTGTCACAGAACATTCACGCTCGAGTATCCCTCTTCTGTCCAAGTGTTAACGTAAACTGTCTTCTCTCGGGTCCCAAAGCACTCACGCCTGCTGGCTCCTAATGGGGGTAAACCCCTTAAAGATGCACGTGAAGACTGGAGCAGTCCCCAATGGAAAAAATTCCCATCTGGCAGTTCTCAAGGATCAGTTCTCAGTTCTGTCCTTTCACAGGATCGACAGAGAGCTGATTGGCCAAACTTTTGGGTCCTGTTAGTCCTGACAGACTATTTACGCTGAGGAAGAGGATGGGCCATCACTAACCCTGCATGGGCAGACACAATTGGTCTAGCCGATGGTTCTCACCTCTTTATTCACATGCCTTTTGCATGGTAGCCATGCACGGAGGAGGTCACTGGGGAGCTCTGCAAGATCTTTGCTTATTTTTACAAGGAATCATTTGTCTGCCTTGCAGCTACATCATCTCTAAGGAATTGGGAGTTGGTGTGTCAGCCAGGATACTTTTCTCATTGGAATATGCCAAGAATCCTCCCAGGGTTGGTTAAGAGTCTGCTCTGCCTGCGGGCATTGAGCATGGGCTGGAGTTGGGGTGACACAAACATAGCTGGTCCCAGGGTCTCCCTGAGCCTCTTGCTTGAGATGAGCACTGTCTTCCCTGACTAGTCCTTTCTGGACCATGAATATGAGGTAGGGATTTTCCACTCCCACAGGGGTGCCAGACCATGCTTGGCCTATACAGTATATAGAGCAGTTGCTTGTAGGTACTGGCCCCACATAGGCATGTCAGCTGTTGTAGCTACCGACACTGTGCACAGCAGAAGCTGCGGCAAGTCTTAGAGGCCAAAGACAAGAAGGACAGCTCAGGAGCAGCCACCTCAACAGAGCCCTGTGGTAATGCGTCAGGTAGAGTCTTAACGTTGAAACAGTGCTGGGACTACACAGGGAGATACACATCATACCAGAGTGTGGAAGAAACCCAACTGTGTGACTTTCAACCGTCTCAGGAAAACAGTGTAGATGGAGACAGTCGGTGACCCAGGTGTTAGCGGTGAATCTGAAAGTTCCCTACAGGCTCATGTTTAAATATTTGTTCTCCTGTTGGTGCACTGGTTTAGGAGGCAGTGTCCTTAAGATTCTCAGGAAGTCAGACCCGACTGGTACAAGCGAGTCACAAAGGGCAGACCTTTGAAGGTTGTGCTCAACCCCAGTTCCCAGGTTCCCATCTGTGTTTTGTTTCCTGGTTAGAGACACATGAACAGCCATTGTGATATGCTCCCAGTACAAAAGGGAGCCATTGCTGTGCCATAACTTACCAGCTACGAGCTGAACTCGAAGCCATGAACCAGAATAAAACCCTTCTTCCCCGAGATTGTTCATGTCAAGCATTTTGTCACAGCGATGAGGAAAGAAAGTATGAGGTCTGGACCCCCACCCCCCGCATCAAGCTATCTGCACCCTTCCTGAAACCTTCACAAAAACAAGGGGATGGAGCAGAAAACAGAAGTCCCCCCCAAAAAAACAAAAAAAAAAAAAAAAAAAACCCTTTTACAAACATAAACTAATACCACTTGAGTAGAAGGCCAAAAGACTTTAGGAGGTCACACCGCCTAAGACACTTTCCCAAGAGACTTTGTGCCACCAGAGCCAGTGTACATCCCATGGTCACCAGAGAAGCATCAGAGAAGGATGACTAACCCAGAAGCCTTTGTGTGGGAGAATCAGCTATAGGTGCGTCCCAACAAGAAGACAGTCTTGCTGACTTCCCTAGAGGGCGCTGGAGCTCAAGGATCAACCAATGCCAATACTCACCCAGCACAGCATTTGAAGTGAGGATTATAACCATGGTGACGGCATCCCTGGCCAGGCCTTGACTACCCCACTGCAGTTGTTGCACAGCCACAGGGGTCTTGAGTGTGGGTTATTGTGCTCTCTGTACCCCCTTCTAGGGATGGTCTGGGCCTCTTCTGTTCTCAGCTTGAGTCTAGGAGAATCTCTGTGGCTGCTCACAGGGTCCCTGGCCTCTTTTCCTCCCACAGAAGGTATGCTCTGTTGGACAAGTAAATGGTCAGGTCCAGGGCTGTACACAGCAGATAGGAGGGATAAGGCCTCGTCTCCTCAGACTGTCTGGACTTCCAACACATGGCAGAAACAGTCCCTCAGCGTCCATTCCAATGGCTCTCCGGATCCTGAGTCCAGACTATTTGTTCAGAGACGCTGTGACCCCAGAAGTAACCAGAGAATGCCTGAAATGCCAGCAAGTGGACCCACACATGAGCCGCATGTCTGCATAAAATACAGCGCCCAGTGTACACATGTCCGCATGCGGGTGTGTGAGTACACCTGCACGTGCCTGTCTGTGTGAGCACATGTGTATTATGCAGCAGAAGTCAGGGAGAAGCCTAATGACAGACCCAGTCAGTACGACTGAAAGTCCATAGTGCTTCCTGTCTTGCTGTTCCCAGACTTGCTGTCCTGTGGGGGTGATTTTAATAACTTCTCTGGGGAGGGAGATTCTTTCTGTGATCTGCCAAATTCCTTCAGAACCTGCCCCTCCCTCAGCTCAGACACACCCTGGTGGCTCTAGGCCTGGAATGTGGGGGTCACAGAGACTCAGTGAGCTTGACTCAGGCGCTCAGTAACCCTGGGACTGTCAGTCATGGCCTGTTCCCTGAGCAGGGAATGAGGAGGGGTATTCAAGAAGGGAGTTACCCCGCATGTCATTCTCCTGTCCCCAGGAGGAGAATATGCACTGGAGACTCTTCCTGAGGAGTAGCACAAACCTCCAAGGTAGGGTGTCAGCCTTGCCTTGCTTCTGCCTAGAGCCCTTGCAAGATGGACTCTCAATGGTCAGACTGAGTTTAAGGCCTCAGAGCCCATGGTTGAAGTACATCTGTACCCCATATCACTGCAACCTGTATGCCCAGCACCCCTTTATTACCGACCTGGTATCTCAGACACACTTAACCCTTTACCAGCTTTCTCCCTCTGTTATACAAAACTTGCACTTACTCTCCCAGCTGTCACAAGCTGCCCTGGCCCAATGGGCCCAGTGTTCTGCTGGAAAGGCCTTGACCCCGGCTGCCTGATTCTCCAGTCCTTCAACCAGAGTTTGCCTGGCAGGCAAGGTCTGTTCTCTCCTGTTGATCTGAGAATCCATTTATATCCTCCTGTCTCTCCGTGGCCATCTACATCACAGCCAACTCCTTTCTATTGCATGCCCAGCATTTGCTGACCCTCCCTACAATGCTCCTGACATGGAGTACAAGCCAAGCACAGCAGCCAAGCATAACACATTGAGGCCACAATAAACTTGCAGAATGACTGGTGCCCACCAGCACAACCTTCTAAAGAGGTCTGACATACTACCCCTCCCATATTCTGTCTGTCTTCTGCCTACCTAGTACCTTGCACCACAAGGGAGTCTACATAGCTGCCATGACCCTATGAAATCAACAGCTCCAATAATCTTATGGGGACCTCTGGTGTCTGACTTTCTGGCACCTTGGAAATGCCTGCCCCTCCCCAGCTTCTCTGTCAGAGTTTCCCAGAACTGTTGGGTTCTGGATCCGTGTCCCAAGGCATGTCCAGATTCTAAACTTCAGTTCAGGCTTGCATCAAAATGATGGAGATGCCACCCTGGGGCATTCATAGGGGTAAGAAAGGGCCTTGAGAATTACAGGTCCTCAATTTGCATGCCCTTTCTGCCCTCAGCTTCCCAGAAGGCAACAGAAAGCAGCGTACATTTGTGACAGAGCTCAGAAGACAGTCTCTGAGTGTCAGTAGGGGCCAGGAAACTCTTCCAAGCTGTGTGTGTGTGTGTGTGTGTGTGTGTGTGTGTGTGTGTGTGAGAGAGAGAGAGAGAGAGAGAGAGAGAGAGAGAGAGAGAGAGAGAGAGAGAGAGAGACAGACAGAGACAGAGACAGAGACAGAGACAGAGATGCTGGAATCAAACCCAGGACCTTGCACTTGCTAGCCAATCACTGGCCCACTAGCTGTACCCCTAGCTCACTGCTGAATTACTGGACACATAGCTGTTGGGAAGGCACTCAGGACCCCCTCACATCATCAGATTTGCCAGGACAAGCCCTGGACGGGTATTTCCTCTGCTCTCATTTCATCAGAAGAGCATTCTATGGAAAACCCACTAACAGTGAGAATCTCCCTTTAAGGAGGCTCCAGATGGCTGTCCACACCAACCCTATAAAATGGAGGACGGCGGAGGCCTGCTTGAATGTTTGGGACAGAGACTGTTGATGGAACCACGGTCACAGACTGCTCTTGACCCATAGAGGGAGGCTCTAACAGCCCCAGCCTTTGAGCACCAAAGCCCCTCACTCAAGTCATCATTTACCTTCACCCCTCCTGCCTCCACCACCATCTCAGAGCCCTGTGCACCCTCTCAGCTTCCGGAACAGAGACATCCCTCCTTTAGGCAGCACTCGGGGTCTCCACCCCTGCACGCTCCTGCCCAGGACCCGGGTAGATAGTGATGGCCTTTCCCCTTCCCCACGATGGACTTGTCCTGAGAAGTCACACAGTGGGCTGTGTGACTTGCTTGTTCCTTTCTACTGTTAGAGGCACTGACCACAGGCACACAATCTGAAAATGCGTGATCTAGAATGGATCTCAAGCATTGGAGCCAGCTGTCTCCATCCCAGAAAGCCTCTCTAGTTAGTTCCTGGAGGAGCCCTGCACATAAAATTACAAATGGGAGGGGGGCAGCACCGGGGGACAGAAACCAGGCCAGCCTCTTTATGAATGATTGAATCTGACTGGTCTTCATCCCACTGGGGGAGAAAAAGAAAGGGGAGATGAAGATACCCCTTTTGGTCCACTAAGAAACCCAAGGCACCATCCTGTGAGGCCCCAACTGGATGCTGGGTCAGAGGCACATGTCTGCTGCAGGACCTCAGTCTGAAGAGTTGCCAGCCCCTTGGCTGCCTCAGGAATGGCAAACCTTGAAAGAGAGGAGAGTACTGACGCATCCTCTCACTTCTGGGCTAACATGCCCAGAAGCTCTACAGCCATGTGTGAGTCTCCCATCGCATGGAGATTTGGAGCTAGTAGCCCTGAAGAATCTAGTTGCAGGCCCTTTCATGGGCCCCGAATCTCCTGTCTTGTCATCACAGCAAAGTGAGGGCTGGGAATGGTCTCAGCATAGTGCTGGCTCATAGCCCACAAAATTCCTGCTGTCCTTCAAGGGAGAGTTGTTTGGGTCCTTTGTCCAGTAACTTGGTAACAAGAAAACTCTCACGCTTGTCAAAAAAAAAAAAAAAAAAAAAAAAGGGAGGCCTCAGGACCCCCTTGCTACTCCCAGCTTCCTCTGCTCCCCACTGGAAAGCAGAGACCAGAGCAGTGGGTGGTATTGGGCCTGTTCTGCCCAGAGGCTGAGGAGGGTGGCCCGCCCCCAACTGCCAGCCAGTGCAAGACAAAAGACCCTTGACAGTTTCCTGGGGCGGTTCAGCTGTGGCCCTGCTGGACAAAGCAAGGGTACAGGGCTCAGTACAGCTCAACAAAGTCCTTGGGGCTTGTCTTGGCTAAGACTGTGTTTGAGAAGCCCTGTCCAGGGGAAAGCCCTACAACCCAAGCACCGAAATGACCCCTCTCCTCTTACTTGCAGACAGAGGTCAAACAGAAGCAACAGGCCCTCATCTTACCCTCGCTCACCCCAAGGCCACATCTCTGAACTAGAGGTGGCAGAAGTACCTGCTTCTCTCAGCTACAGGTCAGAGAACACTTATGCCAAACCCAGGGCAAGGAAACCAAAATCTTCCCCCCTCACAAAGCAACTTTGTTTCTTGACTCCCACATGGGGCAGGCTCTAAGCCTGAGCCAGTGAATTGAACTTATTATCCCTGTCCTTTACCTGGTCATCCTGCAGAACTTTTCTCCATCTTCCCCTTGAGGGATCCCTTCACAGAAAGACAGCTCTCAACACTGCTCCAAGACTGGAGGCAGATCTCTTAAGTCTGACTTGCGCGGTAGAAACCTGCAGACCAGTAAAGACTTGGATCGTGGACCTCCCTGGAATCCTATATTATGCCTGGCTGTCCCTGGAGGTACAAGACACTGCCTGTGTTGCTGGGAGGACAAAACACCAAATGCCTTAAAGTGTCTTAAAAACAACTTCTTCCTCAGGGGCCTTCAACTTCAACCAGGGAGGAGGCACCTAGTTCAGCTGGGCCCAGGCCCGCACCCAACCCAGAAACAACAAAGCTACATTTCCTTTTTAAGACCAGATACTCAGGACTCATTAGCATTTAGCAAAGGAGTTTCCCCAGCGACCTTTGTTTTAGCCCCGTCTTCCATCAGCCTCAGATTCCAGGCTCCAAGCTCAGGGAGAGCTGCAAAGTTGTTCAGCTTCATCCAAGTTCTCTGACAAGGCTTTCCAACTAGTGGAGCTGGGCTCAACCATAAGCATCTGGGCCTCAGAGCCCCTTCCCTTTACAGGCCCAGGGAGGTTGGGAGACTCCAAGGTAGTCTGTGCCTGCGCACAAGCTGGGCGCATCAAATGATCACACTATGCAGCACATCCGACTCTAAAGTCCACACTCAAGACACTGAACTTTGCGGCTGGCTTGCCAGCACCTTGTGCCGCAGTAGTAAGACACCCGCGCTTGCATTTCCCGGCCGCAGGCGCCTTTGTGGCATGTAGGCATCAAAAGCAATATCGTCCCCAATCAGGCACTCTGGACCTGAGCACAGCTCCTGGGGCAGCCCTCCCGAAGGCTTTTGTTCCTAGCGGTCGGGGCCCCCTGACACTACCCAGCACCTGTCCCCGCCAGCAGGGACGCTACTCCCCAAGAAAACACAGCAGGGCACAGCCAGGATCCCGCACCGTGACAGCTCCCCTCGCACGCCTGGCAGCCAGAAAATCGGCCGCAGCAGCTAAGTCCAAGCCGTCATCCCATGAGCCACCCGAGGCTGGTGCAGGTCCGGAGAGCCACGCAGGACACCCGGACTCACCAGCTGCAGAGCGCAGAGCGCAAGAAGCGTGCAGCGGCCGGAGCAAGAGCCCATGGTATTCACTTCGCCCGCTGGAGCCTTTGCTGCCAGAGGGGGCCGGAGTCCTCCGCGTGCGAAATCTTCTGTCCACCCTCCCCACCCCCCACCCCCATTCCTCTGCCTGCCCCTGAAAACGCCGCCTCCTTCCAGCTTGCAGATCCCGCCCCAACGGGATCTTGTCTCGGGTAAGCTTAGTAGACCCCAGCCCTGTCTGCCCCTCCTTTTAGGTCCCGCCCCTGCCCACCCGCTCTATGGACCCCGCCCACCCACCCCCTCTCTCCAGCTCTGGGTAACAGCTGCGCTGTGTCTGTCTCCACGCTTAGATACCCCTGGTCCTTGCAGCCCTTAGGGGCTTCAAGCGGTCCGGAGAGGAGGCGCGGGACCCCTTCTTAAAGCGGCGATGACAGGGCTTTCTGGCAGCATAGAGCAGCTCAGGGCTGAACAGTGGCCACAGGACAGACTTGATCTGTCAACGAGTCTGTCCCAGAGTGCTCATAAAAGAATAATCAGCAACTGTGTCTACCCCAGATAGCTTTTGGCCTGGCTTCTGTCTCTGCTCCAAATCCTCTGATGGGACGTACACCTCTGCACTGTTGACATCAAACTCCATTCTTGTGGAGGTTCAGAGGTACCCCGTGAATGAAGTGTTTTCAGTGTGAAAGTCTCCAAGACTCCTCATCTTCTAGAAGCCCCGACCTGGTACAGAGCTCTATGTCTGTATTGAGAGGGGGCACTCAGGAGCAGGAGAAATGATGGGCTCACCAGTACCTCACCTCTCTGGAAGGTGTGGGTTCAGGTCTGCTCGGGGACAGCATTAGGCACCCTAATGGGGTGTCCTGTCCACAACAGTGAACAAAAAACCCCTGCTTCACAGAGGCTTGAAAATGGGATTGAGTTAGGTTGTAGAGGAACAACAACCAGGCAGGAATGGGACATCATGGTCAGAGGGAAGCATTGGGCTGTAGTGCAGGTCCTGGTGATAAAAAGCCTGTCCCTGGGGCAGGAATCCTGTGCTAGCAACAGAAGGAGGTCCCAGTATGGCAGCAGGATAGTTCACTGTGGGAAGAAGGGGAGGTAGACAGGAGAAGCAGTTCTCAGCAGGTAGTTTGGCCACAGGCTTCTGGGAGAAACTGAGTCTAGATAGCTTTGCCCTTGACGAGCAGCTCAGCGATAGAGAACCGAAGCCAGCGTGACCCAGCTTCAGGGGGACGCTCCGAGTATCTATGGATAGCTTTCCTCTGTGTGACAACCATTGTGCACTGAGAACCCCTTCACCATTGGCTTCCCGTGGAGAAGTAACCTGTGACTTCCTGTGGCTACTTGACCCCTGAATCACTCGTACTATGATGAATTTTATGGATTACCAAATTTCCCTTATCCCATTTCGGTGGACACTCACGAACAGCACTGGCAGTCTCCAATCGTCCCAGCCCGTTGAATAGAAGAGTAGGTCAACGCCTTCAGCCTTGGGGAGGAAGCCAGCCAAGATCCTTAATCCGAGCTTGTGTAAGTGCGGGTCTCGGAACCCAGTAAATAAAGCTCAGAGAGGTGTGCGTAGGGTCCGGCTGATGAGAAGGGAGAAATCAAGTAGACAAGAAGGTGGGGCTCCCGGGGCTGGGGATTTAGCTCAGTGGTAGAGCGCCTTTACCTAGGAAGTGCAAGGCCCTGGGTTCGGTCCCCAGCTCGAAAAAAAAAAAAAAAAAAAAAAAAAAAAAAAAAAAAAAAAGAAGGTGGGGCTCCCAATCACTCCCTGCCCACTCAGAGCGGCCTTGGTGGGAACTGGACCCCAGGAAAGGGCTTCTAACCACCCATCAAGGATAGAGACTAAATGGATGCTACCTGAACAGGGCAGCGGTATTGCCGCATGTGGTGTTTAGAAGTCCTAACCATCAGAGCAAGCTGTGTGCGGTGGCAGAACTTCTTGGGCAGGTATTCATGGAAGGTCACTCCGTAAAAAGACCAATGGTGTACGTTATATGGAAGAGAGTTCTTGACATGTGGAGCTGGATAATCTCCTCAGATGGGGTGCTCCTGGGCAGATTGGGATAAACGTTAGTGGTACCTTAACTTCAACAGAGAAACGGCACTTTTCTGTAGTCAGGGCAGCTACAGCACCGTGCGTACAGACACGTGGCACTGGCCACCACATGACCCTGTGCTCACCTCTGAGTACGTTCTCACCACGGCCACATGTGTGGGCCACAGTCTCCACGGCATGGTTTGCATACAGGTGTACATTTTGCTGCCTACTGTCTGTGGTATCCATATTATAGCCAACACCAAGAGTGCAGTACTGAGTCTAACATACTAGGTCCAAGCCTGCACCCTCCATACCTTCACCCAGCCGGGTTCCCAGCCTGTGTTCTTCCCAGTTTTCTTGGTAGACAGCAGGCATTTTGTTTCTGGTGCCTGCAAGACCTTGAGTCTTGATGATAGCCTGTCTTAGAGCTCACTCTCTAAGACAAGAAGAGTATTTCTATTCATAGGAGAACAGACATGAGCGGTGGACTCTTCCTGACACACGCTATGGGTCGGGGGTGGCTAGGACCCCAGGGCTTCCCTCGGCTGTTAGTCTACCTATGGGAACCTGCCTTTCTGCATCCAGAGTCACACCAAGTTTCTGGGTCACCCCAACTTCCTGTCCTGGAGCTCAGCTGGTCTTAGTACATGGAAGGGCAAGTAGAGCATGGACAGGACATATCCGCTCATCTCCTCCACTTCACAGTGTGACTCTGTGCTCAACCCAGGCACATGCTCAGTCTCATCTCCCTCCAGTTCCCCGTCTGCTCCCTGTGCCAAGCTCCATCCTTACAGAGCAGCATCTATTGTTGCCTTCATGGGGACTGCCTTTCTTATGAATAGTAGCTCGAGGAGCAGTGCCACCTATTCTAAAACCGTTAATGCATTTGCAGTTGCACCCCAGAGAGTTACATCAAGTTAGATGTGATTATGACCTGGTTAAACGTATAATGTGTTTATAATTGTTCGTGGAATAGTCGTATCACACTAGGGGCACTTATAACCTGGTTATTGTTTCATTTGGAAATTAAGCGTGGTCTGAGGAGATAGGATTGTGTGTCAAGTTGACAAGGAGTGGACTTTTGATGGCTGTTCTTGGTGTCAACTTGACTACATCTGGAATTAACTAAAACCCAAGCAGCCAGGCTCACATGCTAAAGATTTTTTTCCCTTAATTAAACCATTTGAAGTGGGAAGGCCCATTTTCTTTAACCAGGATCTTTCGAGGTGAGGGGATCCATGATTTATGTGGGTCATACCTTCTGCTGGCAGTCTATGTAAAAGATCCTGAAGAAGAAATTCTCTCTCTCTCTCTCTCTCTCTCTCTCTCTCTCTCTCTCTCTCTCTCTCTCTCTCAACCCCCCTCCTTGGTTGTCCTCATTCTCACTGATTACTGTGCCCAGAGATCGGTTTTCAGTCCAGATGTTGGCACTGTCATTATTACTAAAGCATCGCCTGACTCGATGTTGTGTAAGAAGTGTTTTCCATCATTCTGGTTGGTTAATAAAGAATCCACTAGCCTATAGCTGGGGAGGAGAGTTGAAGCAGGACTTTTGACCCCAGTGAGAGGGTCCCAGGTGGAGAAAGGAGGGAGAGGGGAGAGTTGTGATGAGAGGGTGGGCATGAGGACATGGATGGAGCAGGAACAGATAGGGTGAGATTAATATGGCAGCTAACAGGCACATGGCTGGGTAGTAGACTGTGGGTCACGTGGCTGGGTAGTAGGTAATGTGGCACATGGCTGGGTAGTAGGCAGTGGGACATGTGGCTGGGTAGTAGGTAGCATAATGGAATGGACGAATATCCAGCTATAGTTCTTGAAGCTTATTAATAGATATAATATTATAGTTATAATAAATGTCTCCATGTCATTATTTGGGAACATAAGAGGGGGTAGAAAAACCCTGTACTTTTACACAAGCCCATTTCTTTACTGGCATTTAGAGTCTACTTCTTTGGGATTCTGGTTTGCCCTGAAGAGCAGCTGAGGCATCCAGCCTCCTGTACTGAACAACTACAGGATTCTTGAACTTTCCATCATTATGCAGCCATTGGACTAGCCTACCAATCCTGTAAGTCACTCCAATTAACACACACACACACACACACACACACACACACACACACACACACACTTGTCAGTTCTGATCCCCCAGACAGTGGTTCTCAACCTGCAGGTTGAGACATTCTGCATATCAGATATTTACATTATAATTCATAGCCAGCAGCAAAATTATAGTTGTTTTTTTTTTTAAGATTTATTTATGTATGTGAGTACACTGTAGCTGTCTTCAGACACACCAGAAGAGGGCTCTTAACCACTGAGCCATCTCTCCAGCCCAAATTATAGTTGTAAGTAGCAACAGACTAATTTTATGGTCGGGGCTCACCGTGATATGGGGAACTGTATTAAAGGGTTGCAGCATTAGGAAGATTGAGAACCACCACTCCAGAGTTTAGGGAATCCTGACTAATACAGCTGGAGTAAGATGGGCTGGCCTTGCCGGTAGACTGGCTTCTTATCGGGTGTTCTTGCTCCTCGGAGCTGGTAGCCTGATTCTCATTTCAGACTTGGAAGCTGTGTGAGGGCGCTTACACGGCTGAGAGGAGAAGGAGAGGAGAAGTCGGCTATAGCTAAGCCTGATAGGCTGAGTCTTGCAGTGCACATTTGCTCTCACAGAATCCCGCACGTTGCTGAGTGGCCAGCAACAGGCCTGGGCCTCCCTGGGTCCCACGGCAAAGAGAGACTCTCAAGCCCGAGTATTGAGACCACCACCAGTTCAGTGTAGAATGGAGCCCATACCAGCCAGTGATGGTGATCTCACGATTACGGACACTAGACCAGAGCAGGGTGAGCAAGGTGAGGCCAGTCGCTTCTGATAAGTTCACTAGGGTGTCAGACACCGTGATCAGCTACAGAAGAGACATTAAGCCTGGCACCCAGTTCCTCAGGAGTTGAAACACTCTCTCCTGGAAAGAAGGGAGAAGCACATGCAACTTTTCAGACCTGGGAAGCTAAGAATATTTACAGGTTCACAAGGCACTCCCCAGGGTTATATGAGCAATACCGATGGTTGGCTTGAGGAGACTCTCCCATGGATCTATCTGCAGGCCGTGCAGTGAGCTCTCTGGATGCAGCACTCAGGAGTCATCACGCTGAAGTGGGCTTTTCGGTGATGTAGCTGCATTTGAATCACCCTTGTCCTGTAAGCAACCCCTTATTTATGCTTCTGTAAGCAATCCTGATAAACTCACTTTTTTATTAAGCTAGACTCAAATGGAATAGTTTCTCTGGCCTATAGTTGATGCCTTATCAGGGGTTAATAGATGCTTGCCTACGTATCCTTAGGAAAATTCCATCTCTCTGGTCTCAAGGAGACCAGAAGGCCCTGTAGCAGAAGGGCCCATGCCTGGAATCTAACAGTACGAGGGAGGAGACTCTTTGCTGTGGCTATATACCCAGGTTTCTCAGACCCTCTCCATGGGAGCCCAAGGCCATGGATCAGACCAGGATGTCTTGGGACCTCATCTTCAGCATCAGGAACTCCTGGGTCAGAGTCCAACCAAGCAGAGGCAGGCGGCAGGCGGGGCTGATGTTTTTCTCACAAGCTTTCAAGCATTAGTTTCATTAAACAAACTGGAAAAACTCAAAAGAGATCAAAAGCCAGCTGCAAGCCCCATTGGCTCTCTCTGCCCTCTCCTGGGGATAGCAGCTGCTCTCTTTCAGTGTATCCTATGTATACTCCCTGGGCCTCTCCCTCAACTTTCTGTTTCTCCCTGTTACCCTCTCTCTCATGATGGAGCCCCATAACATGATTCTTAGATGTCAACAAGAAACCAATGTTTGAGACGAACCACCTGAGCTAGAGTAGTTTATAAAGAACAGAAACTTACTCTTCGCAGCTCAGAAACCTGTAACTCCAAGATTTAGCTTCACTGGATTTGGTGTCTGGTGTAGCCACCATGCTTCCAAGCTGGCTCTTCGTTGAAACCTTGCTGAGGCAGGTAGAAAGAGAGAGAAGGAGGGGGAGGGGAGGGGATGGGGAGAGGGAGAAGAAGAGGGAGAGGAAGAGGGAGGAACCTTTCAACCTGGAGCCCTTTTATAGCAATGCTATTCCACTTCTCAGGTCAAAGCCTTCTTATTCATCCATCTCTCTACAACCACAGCTGAAAAGCTCTTGCCTTAAAGTTTTAGGCCTGGCATGAATTCTAGAAAAGACCCTGTCGTTAAATCACAGCAGAGTACCCAGGGAGATGTAGAAATGATCCCTTCAGCAAACTCAGCTTCACAGTCACAGAGCGGGCATTTCTCACTGTGGGGCATACTTTACTTTTGCTGGACAGTATACAGGGCACTCTTCCCAGGTCCTCTGTTTTACCTCTCTGTAAGAACCCTGTAGAGAATAAAAAAGACCAACAAAGTCCCACTATTCTGTTGTCGGCATTTCCCTCAGGAGGGCTGTTAGCTTCACTGGAGCTGAGGGCACAAACAGTTAAAAACGGCCTTACAATGCAGAGAAAGTGTGCCTGATATCCAAGGAGCACAGAGGCAGCTAGCTCTCCACTGCAGGCTGTGAACTGTCTGCTCTCCAGTGTCCGGCTTTCAGCAGATTTAATACATTCTCCTTGTTGTGTCTGCCATGTAACATTGGGTTTCTGCCTCTAGCAACTGGAATCAAGAAAGACTCCCACCTAAGACAGGAATGGGAGGAGCTAAGGCACAGGGAGTATTGGGGTTCTAACCATCACAGGGGAGATCTGAGCCACGGAGCCTGCAATCTGAGGAGCTGGCCAGTCCTGGCACCTTCTTAGTGACTGTGACCAAATGTGACTCAACATGGCTGCAAGGTCCTTGGGGGGTTAAGATGGAAGGATGGTCCAAGACTCCTCTCCAAGGACAGTTGCTCTTCTGAAGCCTGTGTGGCTTCTTGACCTTGCAGTGTCGCCCGCTCTGACATTCCTCTAGTCCCCCCCCACACCCCGTCCCAATTCCTCCAGTCCCTCCTGAACACTGCAAGACTGCAGCAGGGAGCTGACAGGCTGGACTCTTCCAGGCCCTTCTCAACATCAAGGCCCCTCCCACCACCCAAAGGGGCAGAGGCCGCACTGAAGCAGCCTTCCTTATCTGGGTGGACCTGGGCCAGCTTACATTCTTCTCTCCTGATTCAGGAAGGATCTGGAGGTAGGAAGAAACAAAACAGGAAAGCAAAACCTTTGGTGAGGTGGACAACGGCTAATGCCTGCTACCTAGCCTCAGCTTCATTAAAAGAACAAAAAGCAAAATCTTCACTGGGAGGTAGCACAGCTCTGCTCAGCACACAGCAAAGAGAAAGGGAGGCGTGACATGAGGTGAAGCTGCACCAGGCACTGGGAACAATCTGGATTTCTAGGGGATATAGGGAGTTCCTAGGAGAAAGGAGAGGGTGATGCAGTTGGTATGGTGTCAGCTGGAGGTCAGCCTCCACCGACTCAACCCTGCTCACCAGTGAAGGAGTGGGTGCTTGTGCTGTTGGCTAAGGTCTGGTGTGTGCGCTCCTCCCCCACCAGAGGCCTACTCTCTGGAGAGAGGTGCTATACGCCATGGGTACCCAGAAGGCCCATGGTGAGTACACTATAGAGGACGGAGGGTGAGCACTGGGTTTCCAACTGGTCACAAGGACTGATGGTGACCCACAAAGGCTTTGTGTTTTCTGTCTTGTCTATTTCAGGGTGTTGGCTGTATGGTCGCTGGCAACTGGGGCTAGTAAATAACAGCTTTCGTAGTGAGGACTCAGGATCACCCACCGTTTTGTTTTTGTGAACTCTGAATTATTCAGTAGGCCTCACACCAGAGGGCTTAGCACTGCCCTCTGACTGGAAGGGCCCCAGTTCAGGCCAAGCAGGCTGCTTAACTAAGGCCTTTTTGTCACCAGGAGGAAGTTCTTTATCATCCTTTACTCCAATTGTTACACAAGGCAAGAGTGTTCCTTCCAGGTCTGAAATCCAGGTTACTTGTACCTGGCCAGTCTTCCTTGCATCAGCCCTTTGCATCCCAACCCTGGGTGGCCCGCCAGAACTATCTAGCCCTTCCAAGGCAGTATTTTCCTCCACAGACTTTCAGGAGATTGGAATAAAAGACTGTTTCCGATGAAACCCCAAGTGGGGTGGCCTGCCCCCTGGAGGCCAGTCCAGGAAGCACGCTTACTGAACCCTGGTGAGAAAACCCAGGTCAGGGAGCTGAGGAGGATGTTTTCAGGGTGAGCTTAAAAGGTTTTCACATTTGAGCAGTGGGGCTTCCTGGAGCAGTGTGTTGGTCAGGGTTAATACTGCTGTGATCACCAGAGTGACCAAAAACAACTTGGGGGGAAGGAGTTTATTTAGCTTATGCTTCCGCATCACTGTTCATTGTAGAAGAAAATCAGGACAAGAACTGAAACAGGGTAGCTCCTGGAGGCAGGAACTGATGTAGAAGCCATGGAGGAGGGATGCTTACTAGCCTGCTCCTAGCAGTTTGCTCAGCCTGGTTCTCAATCCACTCCTTTTGTGGTTGCCTATCAGATATTTACATTAGGATTCATAACAGCAGCGAAATCAGTTATGAAGTAGCAAAAAATAAATTTATGGTTAGGGGTCACCACAACATGAGGAACTGTATTAAAGGGTCGCAGCATTAGGAAGGTGGAGAGCTGCCGTTCTAGAGGCACTTTCACAATTGAGGTTCCCTTCTTTTAGGTGACTATAGCTTATGTCAAGTTGACACAAAATGCGCAAACGCACACAGAAAAGGATGTCTTGATCAAGGTGAGAACCACAACCAGGTCAGGTCCACTTGCTTTTACCTGCCAAGTAGCATTTCAACCAGCCCGACCTACCTGAAAGCCATGAGTGGGAGAAGCCCAGATCTGCATGTACACTTCTGTCTGCCACAGAACCCTGACATGTTAGTCTCATGCCCTCCTAGGTTGTGTCTTTGGTAGCTGTGCAGTGTATACATGTGCCTGTTTTAGGGAGTGGTCCTGGAGAGACACTTGCCCTCAGCACAAGCCATAACTAATATCTCTATGTAGATGACGTGTGGTGAACCAGAGATCTATGAGATCCTAGACATACAGCACCTGCACCGCCATACAAGTCATGCTGACTTACACACCAAGTACACACACACACACAAGCATATATATACATAGGTATGAACAAGTACATACTTTCACAAGCTCACATGTACTATATGTACTACACCTAGCTTGTGTAGCTGTTTCCTCCCTGCTACCCTCCCTGGGAGCCACGGGACCCTCTGGATCATGCTGGGCCACATCAAGGGCCTGGGCTCAAGGCCTTGACTACTTTTCTGTTATTTATGCTGTGGTGTCATCACCATTGAGAAGCACAGCCACCATGGTTGCCTTAGCCAGAGCAACAAAATAAGCAAAGCAGCCCAGTGAAGGCTAGGTCTGTGGTAATGGTGGTAAGGCCATTAACATATCCTCACAATAAAAGTGGAATCACAGACCCTTACCTGAGGTTCCAGTCACCATTTTCCTATGCCCTGGGCTGCACATAATTGTGTGTGTGTGTTTAAGTAAGTACATAGAGTACATAGGAGGTGGAAGGTTAAGCCTTCATGTCTGGCTTAGATTTTGCTCTTTTGTTTGTTGAGGCAGGATTTCTCTGTACAGCCCAGGTTGTCCTGGAACTCACTCTGTAGACCAGCCTGGCCTGGAAGTCAGAGATCTGTTTGCCTTCCCAGTGCTGAGATTAAGGCATTTACCCTGAGCTTCCAGTATTTGGTCACTACATTAGCCTGCAGAGGGCAGATAGGAGTTCTGGAACATCCAGTGCCTTTCTTACTAAAACAGAAATACCATGCTATGAAGCTAGGTGTGGTGTCTATAATTCCAGAACCCAGGAGGCTGAAGCGAGTTCCAGGCTAAATTAGGCTACAGTGTGAATGTCTACCTTACACATCAAAACAGGCTGTGTATAAGTGATTTAAGGCTACATTTTTTGTTTGTTTGTTTGTTTCTCTATTCATGCAAAGCTCTAAACCTGTGGCAGGAACAGTGGATGGAGAAAGGGACCCATTGTCCCTGAGGTGACGCTGTTCCTAACTATGAATTTGACAAAATGCTTCACAGTATGTTTAATGCTGGTAGGTTTGATTTGACCTCAATAAAACGTTGACTTTTGGCCAATTTGAAAGTCAAACGAGCCGGGCGCACGTCTTTCGACCCATTCAGGAGGCAGAAGCAGGAGGATCCAGACTTCGAGGCCAGCCTGGAGCACGACAGCCAGGGTTACATAGAGAAACTGGATCTCGAGAAACAAACGAACAAACAAACAAAGGAACAAAATAGTCAAAAAGTCAACGAGGAAGGAATTAGTGGTACAGAGAGGTCCAAAGTGAATATAAAACTAAAAACCGCCGGCAACGAACTCCATTGATTTGCCCAGAACTGCTGGCCCAAGTCTATTTTAAACCACGGGTCGGAGTTGAGAGAAGCCACAAAAAGACCCTTGCTCCGGTCTGGGCTTGGTCCGGACCATGGATTCCCTAGAATCCCGGCTGGAGCCAACGCAGCCCGGATGCAGTATCAGATCTGCGGGTGCCGGGATCCATCTGCACTGCCCTGCTGCATCACCCACGCAGAGGTAACCCTGCAAAACTGGCGCGTAGCCAAAGGCCCAGACAAACCGGAAAAGAAGCCGCGCCTCGGGCTCGCTCACAGAGGCGGAAGTACGGCCTCGGAGGCCTCCCATGAGCCCTTGCAAAGAGCGACGTAGCCGGAAGCTGCTGGCGGCTGGTGGGGGGATCTGACTGCCTAGTCCAGCTTGGCACCTGGGCCGGACCCGACCCTCTCGGGGCAGCAGGTGAGTTCGCTGTCAGGACACCGGGCACCCGCGGACCCTCAGTTCCAGGACCTTCTGGTTCTCAGATTACCCGGTTCCTGCCCCTGTAATCCTCGATTCTGCGGCCTTAGGCCCCAGGTCCCCCAATACCGCGACTGTCCGACGCCCCCGGTCTTCAGCCCTGACTGACTCCCCGGTTCCTCCCGCGTCCCCTGCCTCCCATTCCCCAGCTTCCTGGCCCTGGGTTCTCCAGTCCTTCGACCCGTGACGTTCCTGTACCTTGGACCCCAAACTCCAGGATCCCAGTGTGCGGCGGTCCAGATCCCCCCCCCCCCCCCCCGGCCTGTGAGCCTTGCCGCCCTTCAGCCTAGCGGTTGCGCGGATCTACGTGGCCTCTCAGCGCTCAGGTCCCGAGCACTCTCAGACGCAGACTGGTTCTGCAGAGCCCATTTGGCCGGGAAAGGGCCTCTGCCCTTCACTTCGAAAGAAGATTCTGTCCAGAGGTGCCGGTAAGCCAGGCTTTTTCACCTCAGCTTGTTTGATCTTTCGCTTCTTGGCCTTTGAAGTGAGTCTTCTGAAGGAGGAAAAACAAAACAACCCAACAACAGACCCCACAGGACCAAGCTTCTAAACTTTTCTCCACTTATACCTGCAAACAGAAGAATATGCTGTGTTTGCCCTCGTAAGGCACCCACAAGTCAGAAGTAATATACTCTGTTTCAGACTTCACTTTTCCGCTGTGTTATATTTACACCGTTGGGGCCCTCACTATGGTCCTGGACAAGGTGATGATCTGTTCTTCAGAGTGAGGAAGCGTAACTTAGACATGGGTTCTTTGTGTTCTCTGTCACCCATACTGTAGCCTTAGGGCCAAGCCATGTCCCTAGATGTCCCCTTTGACTCATATGTTCATCATGTCCTAGTTTTAAGAACCAAATTTTTATAGCGTGACATGTAGCTTAGTATAGTTATTTACTAGGTATGTCTGCTTGGAGGAAGAGTATTTTGCCATTTTTTTATTTCAGCTATCAAGAATTCTTAAGGATGGGTGAGATGGATTGCTAGGTAAGGGTGCTTGCCACAAAGCCTGACTACCTGAGTTTGATCCTGGAACTCACTTGGTAGAAGGAGATACCTAGGTCCCACCTTCTAGGTATGTACTTGTGTGCTCACCCAAAAAAGAATTTTTTTTTTTTTTAAAAAGACTTCTTGAGGCCTTTTTTGAGCCATATTTAGGCTGATGAAATTGAGGAGATACTTATTTTCATGTTATTAAGCAACATTTAAGATAACTGATTTCTCTCCAGTACCCAAAGTTTGCCACACAGGACGAGTTTCTTAAATTCAAACCAAGTCAGGCATGGTGGCACCACCTTTAATCCCAGCACTTGGGAGGCAGAGGCAGACAGACCTCTGTGAGTTCAGAGCCAGCCTGATCTGCATAGTGAGTTCCAGGACAGCCAAAGCTATGTGGAGAGATGGCTGTCTCAAGCCAGATGACCTCCTTTGCACATTTAGTCCTGTAGCTGAGACTGTCCCTCTGCTTGATTTCTCTCAGAGTAGACTTAGATGCCGCCTTTTCACCTTTGTTGCCTCCATTTTGTAGTCGTAAGGCTCTGAGGGTGGCCACCATGGTGCTTTGGACACTGGGATTGGGAAAAAAAAAACATGCAGTGGTGACAGTGTTCAGCTAGAGAAGAACGCAGAGAGCTTTGAACTCAGCTCTAGCCTTGTCTCCCCAAATGCTCTGAGCTGTCTGGGGGTGTTCATGAGTAGATGGGGTGCTAACGTCTGCCTGAATGAGTCATGCCAGTACAGGAGTCCTACATGCAGAAATCTGCATTTGTGTGCTCACAGTTGTAGGGTGCCATTAACACATGGTCACTGCAGTAAAAGGGAGATGGAATGAACTAGGATTTACTTTCAAACAGCTACAGAAAACAAATATTTCCTAGCATCAGACGGGAGGAGTCACACTAAAACATAGAGAGTTTAAGATGTAGAAGGATTGGTGGGTTGAGATTCAAGATCCTTTACTGAATGCCATATTTCTGCAGACTTAAGTGTAAAATGAAATACAGGATATAGGACAGGTGTTTTGTTTTGACTTTTATGTGAACCTCATATTAATGATCCGCCTACCTCATGAACAGAGAATGGTCACTTTGAGTCTAACAGCAAGTTAAGTCGGGAGGTGGTAACACTGAAAACCTGCTTCTGTCATACAGAGTACAAATCTGTTGTTTGTATGTGTGTTGCCCTGTGAATTAGAGGAAGCAGCATGGATCTACTGGGATGGATGAGTTCAGGTGGGCTAGAGGCCCAGGTCCTGTGCCCAGTCCCCTCATACCCATTGCCAGTGTGTGCAATACCACCGGCATTCGTTTATGTCCAGCCTTGTGGTTGGCACACTCCATTACTTTGCTCCTGAATTAAATGGACCACCAGTTAAAAGTCAAACATTGCTGAAACTGGCAGATAGGAAGAAATGAACAGGGTCTAGGGAGACAGTTCCGTAGGTGAATGCAGGAAGATCTGAGTTCAAATCTTTAGTGCCTACATAAAAGCCAGGCATGGCTAAACAGGTCTGTAACCTCACCTTTGGAAGATAGAGATAGGAAGATTCTGGGAGCTTGTTCCCAGCCTCAGTATCCCAAGGGAACAGGCTGTAAATCTATAGAAGACGACCTTCGTCCTCCTCTGGCCTCCACACGTGTGTACACGGGCACACATGTGGGTGGATGGTACACATGCAAAGAAGGAAGGAGGTTTTCAATTTAGCTGAGCCTTACTGCCGTCCTTGCCAACAGCCCTGGGCAGGTTGTCTGCGTTTATTATTATGTCCCGTGTCCACATTATCTCACTTTTATCTGTTTGATGTCCTTGTAGAAGACCAGTTTACGGACTGTCTTAACACCATTGCCAGGGATACCTCCTTGCCCCTTGCTCAAGCAGCCCGAGGGCTTCCCACATCCTACCCCAACTTGGAGAGCTGGGAGGGAGGTAGTAAGTGCAGAATGCCCTCTTCATCAGGGCACTGCTCTTTTGGGGGAAACAGATTGAGCCGCCAGTCTTCATGGGTTTTAAAGGCTGCTCCTTGTGAGTCTTAGTCCAGATGACAGAGCTTTTTTATCATTTATTCTGCCTGGTGGCACATAGTGGCTGAACTCTTACTCCATGGCATTCCTGAGAACATAACATGGTTGTGCCCTATGGTGTCCCTCCTTACCCAGAAGAGCCTCCTTGGTAAATGGCTCCTGTACTGTGCATGGCTACCCCGTCAGGCCAGAGCAGCTTTGTGGCAGATCTTAGGAAGTCAACATTACATAATGTTATTGCACTGCTAGTTCATTCTCCTTCTTGCATAGTAGCCCACTGTAGAGGTTTGTTTTCCTCCTTGCAGCACCATGGCCAGCCCAAGAACCAGAAAAGTTCTTAAGGAAGTCCGGGCACAGGACGAGAATAATGTGAGTATGAGCCTTTGGGCTGGTGAGTGTCTTGGTGTCACATGCAGCTGTGGCTGTGTGTCCCTCCTTGGAGAGACTGGTGATGGCATAGGGGAAGTAGTTCCTGGTGCTCACTAGTGTGGCTCGGGGATTTCTGTCACACCGCTCAGGTTGTGCTGAGGATGCTGGGGCTCCTTTCTGAATATATTTCTCATCAGAAGTTCTTTATCTTCATGCCAGTTTCTATCAGCTATTGCCACCTCCAGTATTGTCCAAATCCACGTCCTTTGACCAACCTGAGCAGCCTTATTAAGCTTATGGGTGCCAGCCCTTTAGTTAGTCTGTACACATGTGACCTGCTCCTCTTTTGCATCCTTTTGGGGCATCTATTGGGTCTTTGGGGTGCTAACCCTGTCGTGAGCTGCCTGGTGAGTTGCGTGTGCTCCCTACCCCCTTTGCAGGTTTGCTTTGAGTGTGGTGCGTTCAATCCTCAGTGGGTCAGCGTGACCTATGGCATCTGGATCTGCCTGGAATGCTCTGGGAGACACCGTGGGCTTGGGGTGCATCTCAGGTCAGTGTCCTGCCACTTGGCCCCTACACATCCTGCATCTATCCTACTTGCCATGTTGTGGGGCCTGCTGCCCAGACTGCGGTCTGACAGGGTGTTAGGGGGATGTTCTCCACCGTTAGGTGGTCCTCACTCCACTAACACTGGCCGTGATTGCCAGCTGCCGTCCATCTTGCCCCCATGAAGCTTCTGGCTTTTGTCTCGATACAGGAGGCACATGTATCTAGCTCCGGATGTGGTCTTGGGTTGGGAGGCTAGTTGGGTCCCCTTGTGCTTGGTAATCAGACCAGACATCTGGTTTCTAGCTTTGTGCGCTCTGTGACAATGGACAAGTGGAAGGACATTGAACTGGAGAAGATGAAAGCTGGTGGGAATGCTAAGTTCCGAGAGTTCCTGGAGGCACAGGACGACTATGAGCCTAGCTGGTCACTGCAGGACAAGTATAGCAGCAGAGCCGCAGCGCTCTTCAGGGATAAGGTAGGGCCGGCCTGGCTGGCTTTAGCACACCTTGCTGGTGGCCAGATATAACTTCAGTGGCTTTGGGAGGCAGGTTTCTCTTCCCACTTTCAATATCTATGGAGGCCACACACTGTCCAAGACAGGCCAAAACAAGTGGCCCCTACTAACCTTGCAGCAGGCAGGCTTTTCCCGCCCAGAGGGAATGCAAATGGCCTACAATCCAAGGAGAGGAACAGTGACCATGGGGCCTTAGCATGGCTCAGCTGCAGACCCTCTGAGGATCTGCCTGTCCTTAGATTGGGGGTCAGATAAATGAGTCCTTGTGCTCACTGACACTTACTCTCATCATCATGGCAGCCCTGGTTCATGGCTTGGTGGTATTGGCTTAGAGGATTGCGCGAATGGTGTGTCTCCTCACGTCCTGTCTCGTCTTGTTAGGTGGCTACTTTGGCAGAAGGTAAAGAATGGTCTCTGGAGTCATCGCCTGCACAGAACTGGACCCCACCTCAGCCCAAGACGCTGCAGTTCACTGCCCACCGGTAGCTCCTCTGGCCTGCTGGTCAGACCTCAGCTTCACCCTCACGTTAGTGGTAGTTTAGGAACCCCATAGAAACCTCATTTCCTCCACTGTGGGAACAGCTCCAGTCGTGAGCTGTTCCCAGAAGTCAGAGAGAAAGGGAGATTTTTACGTTTCTGAAACAGTGTAAACTCGTAGTGAAAATTTACCCCAGTAAGAAGTAGTACCATTTTGCCCTGTTCTGCGGAAGGGCTTCTTCCTCTCTTGCAGGTCACACAACCCTGCAGACAGTGCCTGTGGGGATGTGGGTTGTGCTTTTGCCTCATGTGATCATTCTTCTGTGGGCTGTTGGTCACACCATGGTATAGGCCCCGAGATGGCACAGGTTTCTGTTGTACACACCAAGTTCCCTTGTGCAGACTGTCCCCTTTGGAGGGTGGCGTACGTGGGTGAGGCACAGGAGATGACAGCGCATCTTCCACCTCCAGGTCCTGTGGAACATAACCAGGTCATAGCACCACTGATGACATAGCACAAGTGTATTTCCCAGTTCTGAATCCTGACTGCCGTTGCTGGCAGGACCAGAATCCACTGTCGGCTGTTAGATTGATACAGAGAGGCCTGGACGTTAGCTGTGCCTCAGCTTCTTTTTTTTTTTTTTTTTTCTTGGAGCTGGGGACCAAACCCAGGGCCTTCCGCTTGCTAGGCAAGCGCTCTTCCACTGAGCTAAATCCCCAACCCTGTGCCTCAGCTTCTTATGGGGCAAGGCTGGTGCCTGTTTGACCCAAATATGATATGACTTTTCACAGACTGTGGTTTCGTTTGGTGTGTTGAACCCTTACTGACCTTTAACCTTCTACTTCAGACCTGCTGGCCAGTCACAGAATGTAACTACCTCTGGGGACAAGGCCTTTGAGGATTGGCTGAATGATGACCTGGGTTCCTATCAGGGGTAAGGCCTCTCAAGCCAGGGATAGCAGAAGCAGTTGGGAGCGTCTTTGACAGGCCACCTTGCGGGGCTTTTCTCCATTGGGTTGGGGTTTTCCTTTAGGGTAAGCTGGGCCCACTCCTTCTGTATGTATTCACAGCATGTGTAATCTGGGGTCCACTTGTGACAAGCCCCAAGATTGCCTAGGCTTGAGTGGAGGTTTTGAAGGTGGAGAAAAATTTAGTATTAAAGATGATGTATTTTCTTCCTGGAATCTACCTGTCCTGTAAGTGATGTTTTCAGTAACCCCACTTACCAGGGGTAACAGGTCTTCTGTGGAACCTCAGGTCCTGTGGTAGAAAGTATCTGTATGCTCCTGTGCTCGTTGTCCAGAATGCAGGGATATTCTGGACAATGTGAGAGGGAGGGGCATCTCCTAGTGACCAAGGTCTTACTGTTGAAGAGTGGCAAGGTTCGTGCTGTGGCTCTGTCTCTGGCTGATGTCTGTGTTTATCTTCAGTGCTCAGGAGAATCGCTATGTGGGGTTTGGGAACACAGTGCCACCTCAGAAGAGAGAAGATGACTTCCTCAACAGCGCCATGTCATCTCTGTACTCGGTAAGAAGGCCTAGGACCTGCAGAATGCCTGCTGCCACAGACATAGCCAAGGGGGTTGTGCAATGCCTAGATGTGGGCAGTGTGGGTAGTCCGGGGGCACATGCCTTTTGATCTGATTAAAGGCCTCTTCTTGTCTACCTTCTTTTTAAAAAATGGCCTTTTATTCATATCCCAAAGGTATTCAGTCACTTACTTACTCTGGCCATTAAAACACACATCAGATTTACCAAGGTAGATTTCCTCAAAGAAGAACTAAAGGTTTTCTATGGAGCCTGTCTTCCTCTTATCTCCAGGTTTATCCTGAGTCCAGCAGAAGGCTGACCCAGCCTCCTGGCCTGTGTTGGGTAGACTGACTCAGAAAGCGAGGCCCTGAGCAGAGGCTGCCCAAGGTTTTTGGCTTTCTCCTTGGGTGTGGTGCGTCTGCTCGGGGTTTGGGGGATCTGTCTGCTTTCACGGCAACCTGGAGCTCCAGCTCTGAAGTTCAGGGTATGACGTCCTAGGCTTGCTTTTCCAGGGAGACTAATGTTCAGGCGCCTTTTGTTCGTTGCAGTGTTGTATTTTGTCATAATCATAAGTGCAAACACCGTGGAGGACTGGCAGAGGCTGCTGTTAAGTGTGCTGAATGCTGAAAGGGAAAAGAGAAAAAGATTGTGGAGTGCACCATTAGTCCCAGCACTCGGGAGGCAGAGCAGGGGCAGCTCTGAAGTTCAGACCTAACCTGGTCTGCAGAGCCAGTCCTGGGATAGCTGGAGCTGCACAGAGAAACTCTGTCTCTAGAAACAAAAACAAACCTAATAAAAACGAGGAAAGGCTTTTTATACTGACGATACCAGATCTTCAAAATAAGTACAAGTGGGTGGGGTGCATAAGAGGAATAGGTGCTGTGAAACAGGAGGAATGCAAGCGTCTGCTGTGCTGCTGCCCGTGTGTACTGCAGTGTAGACTGACAGGCACGGATGCAGGACTGACACCACCCTTGTATCATGAATGTTTATTCCGTAGTGAGTGAATTTTTTTACCTTTTTCTTTCTTTTTTTCCTTTTTTTTTTTTTTTTTTGGAGACAGTCTTGTTTGTAGCTCTGTGAATGCATGTGTAGACCAGGCTGGTCTCAGATTTGCAGTGTGATTCTCTTGCTTCATCTTCCTGCGTATTGGGATTACAAGCATGAGCCGCCATGCCTGGGTCAAAACTGTTTTAAAACTGAGACTGAATATTGTAGTGCATACCTGCAGCCCTGGCTCTGGCCCTGGCTCTGGGGAAGCTGAAGCAAGTCGGGAGATTGCAGTGAGCCTGAAGGCAGCCTGGGTTACCTAGTGAGAACCTGTCTGAAAAACCAAAGATTTGCTTAAACCTGTCTTCTTTGTCCTGGAGGAATGTCCCTGTGGTGAGAGCGTGGCAGCCACAGTCGCTCTCCTGTGGGTCCCACATGAGTTGTCTTTAGGGCAGAAAAGCAGAACTTTATTATAAAGCCTGTTGCTGTTATACAGGTTTTTTTGGTTTTTTGTTTTTGTTTTTTTCGACAACTCATTTTATAGACCAGACTGTCCTCAAACTCAGAGATCAGTCTGCCTCCCAAGTGCTAGGATTAAAGGCCTGCTCCACACCTGGCCCTGTAGAGTTTTATTTAAAGCCCTGCCTCATCAGTTGGTATCTGTATTCCCTGTCTTCTGCTGATAACCTTTTTTAAGGAAGACCCCTGAATATAGATGTCTCCTGAAGTGTAGTGGTTCCTCTGAACTATCTTGAGGGCTGGGGAGGAGGCCAGCTTTGGCTTAAATGGGATGTATGTACGTGGGAAGAAATTGGTGAGGAGGCAGCTGAACCTAGAGGAAACCCTGTAACCTCTACCCACCATGGTCTGCTCCTCTGGGAGCAGGAAGGAGGAAGCAAAGATGTGGGCATGAGATTAGCTAACTCCTTTTAGGCCTGGTAGCCATCCTGTGCTGTGGTTGGTGTTTGAGTTCCTCCTCTTGGGAAGGACTGTGCTGTGTGCTGCAGCTGGCAAGGGACTGTGGATACTGTAGCACTTGGTTGCTTTTCGCGGGTGACAAGCATGGTGGCGGTAACTGGAGGTGCCCTCCTGTGCTAAAGTATGGAGACTGTGGCCTTCACAGGGTCTAGAAAAGCTTCATCATTTCCTGCTGTTTTCTCAGGGCTGGAGCAGTTTTACCACTGGGGCGAGCAAGTTTGCGTCTGCAGCAAAGGAGGGTGTAAGTAACTGTGGGATGCATGCTGTCCACTATGGGCCTGAGGCTCTGGGAGAAGGGTCCTGGGGTCCTCCAGGCAGACAAACATGGGCCTTGTCCACTGCAGGATGGCCCAGGAACCCTTACTATAGCAGAAGGCGTTTCTTTTTGTGTCAGGGACAAACTGCCTGCAGAGGTTGACTTGAGTTCATGTGGGCGAATGGCTGAGTACCCAGGCCTGGGTTTCTGCCTTTGGGTCTTCAGAGTAGTCTCGACGTAGTTGAGCTCCTCTCACTCACCTTTACTTAAAATGAGAGAACTTGAGGATCCTAGTTGGGATAGGCCATGCTGTATGGGGAGAATGTCTGGCTCTGGCACTGGCACTGGCACTGGCACTGGCACTGGCACTGAATGCCCTGGCAAGCACTGATAGAAGAAGCCAGGTGTGTAGACTTGGGGTCTGGGGGTGGGCTGTGTGACCATGGTACGAAGAGGAACGGGTAGAGGTACGTTGGTCCACTGGTCCAGAGGACTCAGACCAACAGTGCCTGTAGCCATCCAGATAAGCTGGAAGCCTTGTACCTACCCCTCCCATTTGCTGTGCAGCAGTTACTGGCTGTTTTTCCCCAACTCTAGAAAGGGGAGATCTAGATGTTTTCCCACTTGGGCGTCTGTAGACAGGCCTACCTTTTCATAAGCTAGATACTATGATTCCCACACGTTGGACCAGTAGGGGCAAGAGTGGCTGCTGGGTTCAAACATGTCCTACCCCTACCAGTCTGTGGGCTTGTTACAATATCTGTTAAGCCAGACCTACCCCCAGCAACCTGGTCCCTTAGACCTGCTGTCAGGTTGGTGCTGACTGCCTGGGTGCTTGCCAGGAGTTCTGGAAGTAATGCCACCTGGGCCCCATATAGATAAAGCCTATGTCAGGGGTCAAGACATTCGACTTCAAAGTGTTGCTTTGTTTTCCTTGTAGGCTACAAAGTTTGGATCTCAAGCAAGTCAAAAGGTAAAGAGGAGAAGCTTTTACTCTCTTAGTCTTGCCAGGTGGTGGTGGTGTACACTTTTAATCCCAGCACCCGGGAGGCAGAAGCAGGCAGATCTCTGAGTTCAAGGCTAGATTTGTCTACAGAGCTAGTTCCAGGACAGCCAGGGCTACACAGAGAAACCCTGCCTAAAAAAACAAACAAACAAACAAACAAACAAAAAACAAAAAGAAAGAAGGGAAAAGCAGAAAGCAAACCCCAGCAACCTGAGTCTTACATGCAGCGTCTGGAAGCGCCCTTGACTGCGCCCTCGGGGTCTAAGGTCGTAGTCCTGAAAAGGGTCCTTTTCTTCCTCATTTGTGCTCACTTCAGGGCTTCCTCAGCCCTTCTACCATAACTGCTGATAGACATGAAGCCACAGTACCATAGCTGCCTCATGGGAGGGATTGTCTAGCCATGGCGGCCTTGGGCTCTTCACCTGGACAGGCGTCACCACATCTCCACTTGGCGACTTGGCTTGTGTGGCTGGTGCTTTCAGTCTCGAGCTTGGCAGTTTATTTTCCTCCAAGCTGAGTATAATAGTTGCCATGCTTAGAGCTCTGGTCTCCATGGTGAGGTGGGCAGGATTTTAGGCCCTTGTGGCCTGCAGCGCCCTGTTCATGTACATTTCTGCCTCTTAGGGCCTCTTCCAGCCCCACACCCCAATGACCCACCTTGGAGCCATCTTCCTGGATTTGCCTCAAAGCTTCTAGGTTTGGGTCAGGCTCCTCAGGCATATCATGGAGTCTGGACTGTGATGAGTTTGGAGTAGGGAAATAGTGATGCCGGGACTCAGAGCAAACTGGCGTGGGTCTGCCGCAGGTAATGAACGTAGTCCAGGCCGGGTGTGGTAACACTTGTAATCCCAGTGACCAGGTGGCTGAGGATTGTTCAAGGAGACCCTTTTTATTTAAAAAAGAAAAAGAAAAGGCTAAAGGTGAAGGGTGTGTTCTCTGCCGATTCTGGGCATTGCTAATGCGACTCCCACACCTGCTCTTTCTCTGTAACTGCCTTCGTGCCTACTGGGTCAAGTTTTGGGGTTACAAGCAGCAGTCAGAGCCGGTAAAACTGTTTGTTCTGGTGCATGCTGCCCTGTGTCTGTTGAGCATGTGCGTTGCTCCTGGCTGTATCTCCCTTTCTGCCTGGGTCACCTGTGTGCTGCACTCTCACCTTCTTGGCCTGTTGGTGCTGGAAGCTCATCTTCCCAGATCCACAGCCCAGGTGTTTGCTGGGCCAGGTCATCTGGGCCCAGTGAGCTCTGGAGAGAAAGACTACTTAATTCAGTTTTCATATCATGGCTTACGTATCCCAAACCAAATAGCAGCTAGAATTACACCCTGCTGGAAAAGAGCCTTCCTGTGTTAATGAATTCTCTCCCTTCAAACCTTTTATTTGGCCTCGCCTTGAGGTGACGGTCCAGGCAAGTCACATTCCTAGGTTTGCTCAGAGCTTCTCAGCCCTTAGCATAGTGGAACCAGGAGAGGCCTGGTTCTGCTATTTCTCTTCCCCAACCTTTTCTCCATCCCTCCACCTAGCCTCCTGTACACGCTTTTCTCCCATGTAAGATTCGGTGCCTACTTCAGGAGTTGGTGAAGAGCTGCCTGCGGTTAGATCTGTGTCCATCCTCCTGACCTGTGGACAAGCCAGAGCTGTGTCAGCCAGAGCTGTGTCAGCATCATGAAGGAGCCCCTTCCATATCTTGACTCCTCCATTCTGGTGTCCCTTCCGTGACACTGCTTCCCACATGGATCCACATCCCACTGCCTCCCTTCCTGTTGGCAAAGCTTGTGCTGTCCCGTGCTTACTGTGCCTCCTGACCAGCACTAATGCTGTGTGCAGAGCTCACACAGCATCTCTTCCCACAGGCTTCGGAGTTGGGCCACAGCCTGAATGAGAATGTTCTCAAGCCTGCACAGGAGAAGGTATGGGTGGCACCAAAATCAAGGTGCTTGTGTGTTCCACTGAGAGAGACTCTTTACTTACCTGGGAAATGGGTATGTTGGGGATCAGCAAAATCGTGCCTCTAATTTTCTCCAGTCCAGGTGGCCTTGGGCTTCTTTTTCTTAGTCTTCCTAGTCAATTCCAAGGACATCCCAAGGGTACTTCTCTTCCTTCTGTTTTACTTCAGTGACCAGACCACAGGCAGTGGTGCTGATTATCTACAAAGGGTATCAGTCTTGTGAGGAGTCAGTAGTCCCAACCTTCCTTGCAGCAGGAGTCTGGGCAGCATTGGCCTCTACAGAGGGCACAGGGTCTTTTGGTTTAATGTGGTTTTATGGAGGTGAAGCCAGATGGGCTCTTGGTAGAACTTGGGGAGTTTAATGTGACAGGTCCTGGTGCACGCTGGACTTTTAGTCTTCCTAACGATGCCCTTTAAATCGCACAGGTGAAAGAGGGAAGGATTTTTGATGATGTGTCCAGTGGGGTCTCTCAGTTGGCATCCAAGGTAGGGTTACCCTGCTGACTGCACAGCCAAAGCCAGTCTCCATATTCCAGGCACGGACCCCACAGGGTCTTGGGCCAGTTGAGGCAGTGGCCTCTGCCCTCTGCCCTCTGCTTTCTGAGGGCTTGAGGAATATGGAAACAGCTTGGTTGTTGGGGATTTACCAGCCACTAACCTGTGTTTCTTCTTGGTTTTGCTGCCATTGGCCTGTCCCTTGGTAAGTGCCATTGTCAGCTATTGCTCAAGGTCTAGTGTGATGGGGGTGGGTTCATCAGACTTCACAACACGATGGCAATAGAAGATGTCTCCTGAAGTCTTCCATTGCATTGTAGTAAAGACAAGGCCTACAGTGGCTCACAGCTCTGAACAGGTCCCAAGTGTTGTGACATGGGAAGGCCTTGCCTTTCACTATGTATGTGGCATTGTCCCAGCCATTACAGAAACTACTTCTGCAGAGAAGGCAGAGAGATGCTCACAGCAAACTAAGCAGCCAAGAGCTAACTGTAACTTCACCACTGCTGCTGTGTTACTGTGCATAAGTGTGTGTATCTATATGTGACACTCCTCCAAGTTTTGTCTTAGCAGGGCAGCATCCATTTTTGTTGTGTTAGATCCAGAGGTGCGATGTAGTATGTGGACTTGGTTTCCTGTCTCCTTCCAGGTCCAGGGAGTTGGCAGTAAGGGATGGCGTGATGTCACGACCTTCTTTTCTGGGAAAGCTGAAGACACTCCAGACAGGTAGTCCATGTCCTTACCCCAGGCCCTGGGTCCCTTGGGCTCCCTGAGGTGGCCTGGCCCCTCATTATGCCCAGTGCTGCACATGGTTCTTTACTAGAGGCACAGTGACTGCCCTCTCACCCCACCCCAGGACCCCTATCATGGACAAAAGCTTGTATCTTTTTTCCCAACACCCTACAGTTTGAGTGATGAATGGGAATGAGGTAGCAAGAGACAATCCCTTCCGAAAGTTCTGTGTCCTCAACACCAGGTTGGAGCCTTACCAAGGCAAGTCAGCTCTCAAAGGAAAAGGTCCCTCACCTGTAGGGTGCTCTGACTCTACGGGGTGGCTAGGAAGCACTTGGAAAGGCATGGGCCTCTCCTAGCCAGGAAGAAAGCATAGAGCTGTTGCAGGCCTTGGCCACACCTTGGTCAAATGTAGGCTGGGCTTGTAAAGCAATGAATGGGTCTTGTTCTAGAGAGCCCTTGGGACCTGAGCAGATTGGGCAGCTTGGGGATACAGGAAGCACAAAGTATCTTTCTGTGACAACTCGTGAGATTTTGTCCCTCTCTGTAATAGACCCTTAGAGGGCCACAGCTACCAGAACAGCAGTGGAGACAACTCTCAGAACAGCACCATAGACCAGAGCTTCTGGGAGACCTTCGGGAGTGCTGAGCCCCCCAAGGCCAAGTCCCCAAGCAGTGACAGCTGGACCTGCGCAGATGCCTCAACGGGAAGGAGGAGCTCGGACAGCTGGGACATTTGGGGCTCAGGTTCTGCATCCAACAACAAGAACAGCAATAGCGATGGCTGGGAGAGCTGGGAGGGAGCCAGTGGGGAGGGCAGGGCAAAGGCCACCAAGAAGGCAGCTCCATCTACAGCCGCCGACGAGGGCTGGGACAACCAGAACTGGTAGGAGCCTTGCTGCACCCTAACCCAGCCCTGCTGGGAGACCGCTGTGTTTGCACTTTACCCTTCTTGTTCCTCCTTCATTTGACCTCAGTGTGAAGACAGTGGCTCAGGCAGGACTTGAGTTGGTGCTGCCTGCCTGGTGTGGGGTGGCTTTCTCTTAGACCTCAGGGGACATGTCATCCACCTGCCTCTTGGGTCCTCTGAGCAGCCTTCCTGGATTCTGGGTTCTTGGGACCCAGGCACTGTCTCTGCAGCCCTAGCATAGTCTGGGACTGCAGCCCTGTGCAATGTCAGCTAAGCCAGACATCTGCTTTCGTTGAAATGTCTTTTTAAACTTGAAAGGTCTGCTAGTTCTTTCTTCTTGAAGAAAGTGCCTGGAGCCTTAAAGCTGGAAATGAAACGACAAAAGCAATACTGGAGCTCACACTGCCACCGACACCCTCACCTAAGTCCACAACCTGTGGCTTGTGCTGTGAAACTCACTTTGTGACCCTCTGCCTTTCCTGCATCAGCCTGTCCAGCCCTCAGTTAAATGGGACAAACTCTCCACAATGGCCACACAAAGCAGACTGGGCTCTGGTCTTTCTCGGACACCCAATTTGAACTTGGCCAGCCCTGGACAGCTCAGTAATGAGGAAAGGAGAGTAAGGGGGCTGGGACCATTTTCAGTGTATCCGCTGTCCCCACGCGGTCCAAGGGAGCCTGAGCATGGAGGGTGGACTGAGGGGCCACCTGCCACTGCCAGGGTCAGGCATTTTAATGGGCACCTGTTAGCATTTGCCATGTATTGTGTCTGTGACAGCCCAGGCCTTCTCCCAGCCTGCTCAGGCTGCTCAGAGCACACTCAGTCATGTCCCCCTCAGCATGCAGCTGTCCTTCCAGATGACCCCACTTCCCACCCTGTGGACTTTGTAGAACACTGCAGTTGAGACCCATGTGCTATCAGTGTTTGGTGTGACAGCATTCCCTCCCAGGATTCCATGACTGCTGTGTGCTGTGGCTGGAGAGACCAGCTGGGGTCTCTGTCTCCTTAAACCCACTCCTGTCTGACCCTCAGTTTGACCAGCAGTGCATGACCTGAAGTTCTGTGGTTTGTGTGTCTGTCATGTTTGCTCCTACTTTCTGGTGTTGAGCTGTCTGGGCCCTAAGGTTCCAGTGCTTGCCCCACCATGGGGGTTCACGGTTCTTTGCAGAACTGATAGACCTTAGGTTTGGGGAGCCCTCCTGGGTTGGTTTGTCCTCAAGTGGACATGAAACTACTTGGTAGTTAGGTATCAGGACATCTCGGAGCTAGGGAAGCAAGGGAGATAGCCGGGTCTTGTGCCTGATAGAGCAGCCACAGGTAGATGAGATCAGAGGTCAGAGACTTGGGGTGAGGCCATGGGGTTGTTGAGCACACAAAAGGTCAAAAGTCAGGAAGTCTGAGCATGGAGGTAGAACCCTCACTGAAAGTGGCACATCCCCAGAATGGAGGAGTCCTTGATTTGGTGGACATAGGGTGATATGAGGGGAATGGAATCGGTTGGGTCTGGTGTGGGAAGCTGCCTGCCTCACATCATTTGGGAGTAGGAAATCACCCAAGCTACATAAAGTTGATTCTGGTGCTGTGTTGAGTGAATACAGGGAGTGCTTTGTTTTAACATAACCCAGAGCCCTCGACACCACTGCTCCAGTCCCTCACAGGACGGGGTGATGAGAGCCCAGGGCCCGGTACTATATAGAACCTTTGGCTGCTTCTTGGAGCCTGCATATAGGGAACTTGTCAGACTATATTCTATAAACACAAACCCTGGAGGGCCCTTCCCTTGGGTATATGTAAACAAACACGGCAGGTACTGCTTAGGCTTCATTCAGGGAGGCCTGGTTAGACTTAAGTCAGACAGCCTGGGCCTGCTGAGCAGTCCTGGCTGCCAATGCTTGGTCAGGTTACTAGGGAGGTGGGAAAGGAGAAGGTAATACTATCTTGGACTGGCTCTTAGCTTGTGGCTTGGGTGGACAACCTTTCCTGGACCATGTTGGTGGCCTGGGTGGCGGGCTTGTCCCTAGAGATTCCATATCCTTGGGACAAGTGGTGGCTTTGGCCCAGAGATGTCCAGTGGGAAAGTATGGCCTGCAGAAGGGTTTGTCTGTGGGTGGCACTAAAGGGTCAAAGAGTTCTGCTGACACTTAATGCTGCCTGGAAGTGCCCTGGGAGCCCATGGTCCTGTTTCCCCTGTACCTAGCAATGGCAGGGTTTACTGGGAGCAGGCCCATGTCAGCACTACTCTCACCTGGGGTAACCTGCACTGCCTACCTTCCTGAGCCACTCCAGCCTGCATGGATTAGGCAAGCTCTGTCTCCCACCAAGTGTCATGGGTGGTGGAGTTAGTGCTTGTTTGGCTGAGATCAATCTGGGACTTTGGCCAGCTGTTGGGAGCTGGTTTTAGCATCAAGGGATGCGGGGCCACCAAGGATATCAGTCTCTCTATTCACGCTTCGCTCCAGACTTTCCTGCCCCAAACAGCCAGACCAGGGGGAACTTTGGGTCAGTCCTGTTCCTTTGAAACCATTAAGGCAATGGTCAGAGTGTCTATTCTGTGTCATCACACCTGCTCACTTGTATTGTTACTCCTGTGTTAGCATCCCCTACTGTCAGACTGGTCCAGGAGGAAGGTGAGCAGGTTCCGGGGCACTCCGACCTGGTTTAGTTTGCAGGGGTTATGGTATGGATCTCAGAGCATGGAGATGGGTGTACACATGCCATTGCTAGGTACAAGAGAAGCAGGACTGCCAGGCTGGTAAAAGGGCTAACGGGATTTCTAGGCAGCATGAGGTAGAAAATAGAGGGGAATCCACCCAAGGATCATAGTGCAGAGAGGAATGCTGAGCTGTGTGTGAATGCACGTAGCTATTTCAAGGTTCCTGTGAGCTACAGCCCACAATCTTTATCTGACTATGGGAGGGTCTGTAGATACTTAGACCCTAGGTCCCATATCATGGGTTGAAGCCCATGTAGTTGAAAATCAGACTGAGGCTGCACTGGACCCATGGGAACTCTGGAGTGGCTAGGTCATGAGTCGTTCCTG
This sequence comes from Rattus rattus, assembly GCF_011064425.1. Taxonomy (NCBI): domain Eukaryota; kingdom Metazoa; phylum Chordata; class Mammalia; order Rodentia; family Muridae; genus Rattus; species Rattus rattus. The sequence goes on from NC_046158.1 coordinate 158,091,405, forward strand.
AAGGCAAGAGAAAAGGGCCTTTTATCCCTGGCCCGGCCTACTGGGCCACCTCACCAAGTTACAGAGTGAAACCATGGGGGTTTCAAGATGGATCAGGAGAGCTTCATTGAGAGTAGAGCTTTCCCAACCTGTACTGGCTGGAATGGCCTCAGAAGGTGTGAGTAGTGTGGCCATGGGCCTGCTCCTAGTTCAAGGGCAAACAGGAAGAAAGGGAATAGATGTCACAGACCCCATCTCCAACCCCTAGTGACTGGTTGTCTAATGGTCCTTCCCCCAAATAGTCTGGTCAGAGGCTCTCTATGCCCAGTACCCAGAACTGCACACACTGGCCTTTATTCTCAAGAAGCCTCTGGGACCTCCTCTGCGGGACAGACCTACAGTCTCCCTCTACCCCTGGTAGGATTCCCAGTACAGTGTGAAATGGGTCCTTTGTGCTGGGACCACCATCTCATTCTTGCAAACAAGTTCCGAGCAGCAGCAGATTGGAGGGGGAAAGACTTAAGGGCGGGCCTAGTGGTGACATCAGGATAGGGAGCCTTTTCTAAGCTCCAGCCTTGTCACAGTGAGACCAAGAGGCATTGAAGAGTGAGGAACACTATCCTTGGAGCAGGAGGTCAGTGACTCAATTATGGTCCTTGGGCCGGGTGCATGATGGGGCTTACTAGGGAATCAACGGGAAGATTAGGAAATGTGCTAAGGCCCCACAACATGGTACCAATTGCAGCCTGGAGACCTGAGCATCTTCTCTGGGTCCTGTGAGGGTTATGTTCGTCAGCTGTGACCACCCTGGCCATGAAGTAGGGAGGGGTCTGGCTTCAGAATGAGTCCGGAAGCCCGGGCCATTTCTGTGCACTTGGTAGGCAGATAGGCAGTGGTCCATAGCATTGATCCTTAAATTTCCTGGACAGATGCATATATACACTCATTTTTCCTAATGCTGTGGCCCTTTAAAAAGCTCCTCATGTCATGGTGACCCTCAATCATGAAGTTATTTTTGTTACTACATCACAACTATAATTTTGATACTATTATGAGTCATAATGTAAGTATCTGTCTTCCAATAATCGTTGGTAATTCCTGTGAAAGGATCATTAGATGCCCCCCACACACACACACACACACACACACAAAGGGGTCACAACTCACAGGTTAACTGCTATTCTTGGGTGTATCACCCTGCAGCCTTCCTACTGGTCTGGGCTCTGCCCACAGAGCTGGCTTCCCTGCAGAGGGTAACCTTGAGTATATAGGAAATGCAGGTGCTTTGTTCAGTGGGGTGGGAATCTGGGATCCTCAGGATTCTCCTCAGGCTCACAAATTTCAGGCTGGGTCATGCTTGTGTCCCCTTCTCCAAAATGCCACCCCTAGGTGGTGGACTCTCTACCCCATTGACCTCTCTTTCAAGTGTTATCTCCCAACTTCTGAGAGGTCTCAAGGGTTCCCCAGTACTTTTCATACCTACTGCGCCTGCTTCTGCTCTAACCAGAAATTGGTCTCACATGCTTGAGGGCAAGTCACTCAATGTGATGACCTTGATGGTAGGAATCTATCTAAACCAATCCCAGACACCATGTGGGGCTGCTGGGTCCTCAAGGTCTTGTTACTCTGGTGATTCCCGCTGTGACTATGGGTTGTGGCTGTGAACACCAGAAGGGGCATGGGCAGATGTGTTGGACTGGACCCTTTCAGGGAGAATTGGCTCCCTGCAGAGGGAACGTGGAGTTCACAAGGAGGTTGTGCAGCTTAAGGTCCATTGTTCAGCGGGATGCCTCAGCATGGCTTCAGTGCTGGTCTTCGATCCTCAGTCTTCATCGACATCTCCATAATGACAAGCCACAGGCCTCTGGGCATCACACATGTCTGTAGGGACACCCTGCTGGTCCATAGGAGTGGACGGAGAACTAGCTTTCTGGTCAGGGCGAGGGCAGACGGTTCCTTAAGTGCTGAAGGGCCTTGACCTCTCCCCACAGGCTGCTCAGTATGAGCCTCCAAGGCTCCTACCTCCGCTTCTGCCTCGGGATGTTCTTGGGCACCACCTTGGCACTGGGGCAGGGACAAGGTAAGGAGGCAACGCCCCCACTGCCTGCAGAGGAACTCTGCTGCAAGCCTTTGACTTGCCAGAACAGGCATTGCTGCTGTAGAGTAAATGCCAACTTAGCAGAGCTGTTGCAGCAACAGGCAAGCTGGTAAAACAGAGGAGAGTCCCCACTCTCAGCTTTTGCCTTGACCTTTGATCTTGTGGTCTTTCAGCCTTGCTTAGGGAGGCCTTTCTGTCTGAGTTATTTCAAGATTACTGGCGTACTCCACATCTGATCCAGTATCTATGTTTGCTTGGTTATTCTGTCAACTTTTCAGTGTGGTTTCAGACACTGCATGCATGGCTTAGTGGAGATCAACACTCCTGCTTCCTCCCTCCCAAGAAGAAAAAGCCTTCCTACACTGTCTTAGACAGGTGGTGCATCTCTCTTCTCCGTACATGTATTAGGACAAGCATTTCCATCTGGTCCCTTCCTATTTGGCCATTCCAGGCTCCCCCTGGGAAAGTCTCCCCTAGTATTTTCTATGACCCCCAAGGGATATGCACAGGACTTGCAGAGGGTCTGTGTTGCAGACTCCTTCTTGTGGAACTGCTGGCTCAGGTGGGTCCCTGGAACGAATGTTTCTGTGTCCCCAGAGCCTTCACACTCATGGCTACATCTAGCTCCCAGGAGCAACATGTATGTTCCTCATGACACCTGACTGATTTGAATCTGTTTCTGGGATTACACCAAGGTCTAGCCTCATCCAAGTTAAAAACTTCTCCTACCACTGCTATCCACAGCACTGCCTGTGGTTCCAACTCATGGTTGCCTGAAGCCCAACAGACCTCGCTTCCCAACAATTCTCCTTATCCAGGGAGGTGACTGCCCCATGGCCAAGTCCCTCAGCTTCCTTTGTTCAGACGGAGGAACCCCAAGGTTGGGCCTGTAGGTTGAGGTTTCAATTAGGAGGAAGGCTTTGCTGTATGAACAACTTAGAGTGATTCTGTAAGGCCCACAAATAGTATTTCCCCAGCTCAGGTCTCAGCATGACAGGCTACCCATGCATGACTGGGGTGGGCTGGGGCCTCAGAGACCAGCTGGGAGGTGCAGCTGAGGTTAGGGAGGGGATTGTTACTGTACTGTTTCTGAGACGGAAGTTCTAAAATCCCCTAACACACTGAGGGAAGAAAACAGAAGGCTCTTTATGGGCAAGAGTGGGGATCCATGCTCACAGCTGGCCTGTCAGAACCCCCATCTCATCCTGACACATTCCTGCCTTTCAATAGGTCATGGTCAGAGCAGTCAAGCCCATCCAGAAAGAGTTCATTCTGAATGGGTTATTGTGTCTACCCCAGGCACTCCCCAGTCTTTGCCCATCTCTCTGTGCCCCAGCACATGGTGAGGAGACTAGAAGAGGTCTCTGTCCCCATTTTCCAAAAATATCTGTCTGCAGCACAGAGTCCGGAAGCTTCCTGGGAGGTCAGCACAGGCCCTACGGTCCTCCTCCTCCCCATTGACCATGGCTTCCCCCTCCTTCATGACAGGATTACCCTGTCTTTGCTTCTTTTCCTTTTGCTGTGGCAAAATGCTAACAAAAGCAACTTATGGGGTAAAGGTTTATTTTAGTTCATCCATCATGGCAGGGAAGCCAAGGTGCGGCCAGTCACACTGCATCTACCACCAGAAAGCAAAAAAGGAGTGAATGCTAGTGCTCAACCCATTACCTCAGTTCCTTATAGCTCCTGCCAAGGGAATAGCCCCATCTGCAATTAAAACGTGTGTCTCCACATTGTTAATGCCAATTAACGAAATCAAGCTGCTTCCCTCTCTCTAATCCCCCCACAGGAATCCTTGGAGTCTGATATCCCAGGTGACTTTAATTCTCTAAAGCTGACGGTACTAGACATCACACTGCCATTCCTAGTTTGGGAGCTGAAGCATGGTACACATCCCACACATGTCTACATGTAGGCACAGGTCTGTGCAGACACACCATGTGCACATAAGCAGACAGCCATCACCATAGTTCCAGCTGAGGTCCTACATCCATTCTGCTCACAAGAGATACATCCACCTAGCATATGCATGCGTGCGTGCGTGCGTGCATGTGCGTGCGTGCATGTGCGTGCACACGCATGCACAGCTGCTTCTATATCCCTCGAGAGTGGGAGACCCAAGGCAGCTGCCAAGGCCCTGGGCTTTATCTCTGCATCTCCAGTCATCATAAGGCGGACACACACACACCGCCTTCCCCTGGGTGCTGGTGTGATCCTCCTTCGCAGTGGTGGAATTAGACTCCCTCCTCCTGAATCTACCAGTGTGACCTTGTCATCAACGATCACAAGGATGTGGGAGCTTCATGAGGCCACAGACTCTATAAAGACACCTAGGTGGGGCCGTATCCCTCCATGCCTCTTAGGGAAAACCTCCTTCTGGAGGTGGTCAGTTGGTCACTGGTAAGTCTGCTTCACACCCCAACTTCCAATCCTGTTGTTACAGTAAGTAGCCGTCTGAGGCTGGCAGTACTGCCCGAGGATCGGCTGCAGATGAAGTGGAGGGAAGCAGAGGGAAGTGGCCTTGGCTATTTGGTGCAAGTGACACCTATGGCAGGTATGGAGAGCTCATGTCTCCCTACTAGGTTTTCTCTCCTCTTCCTTCTGTTAGGACTGATAGAAATGGGTCTGGGGTATCAAGAGAATGACCACACAGTGCAGAGTTTGTTACTCTGGATTTTGGCTAGGCACAAGGTTTTACTTCTGCAGAATGGAGTGTGGCTAAGCTTAAGCAAGTAAGTGGGCACACCCAGCCAGAGATCCTAGTGTGGTTTTGTTCCTAATTAAAGAAGTCTTGTACTTCACTCTGAGTGATCAGAGCTAGGTCTCACATCCTTACATATTGGCTGACTTCAAACAGCATAGTTGATGAGCCAAGTGCAGGTTCTGAGGGCAGGTTGTGACCTGGTGCACAAACTTAGATCTCAGAAAAATGCTGAAGGTATACACAGGGACTCCCCATGCCCACCCTCGTAAGCCTTTAAAAAAGAAAGCAAATTTCTTTAAAGACGGAATCTCCTTTGTCTCATTAACACTTTGATATAAAAGACAGTGCACTCCATTTCCATCTCTTTTAGGCCCAAGGCTTTCCACTTGAATAAAGTTGTGGGAGTGAGTTCACACCGTCAGTAGAATTCACTGAGCCCGCTCTAGCCAGCTGCTCCCCTCAACGTCTTTGGCAGAGCTATTTCTATCATTTCTGTGCTCCTTTCCTCAATCACATGGAGCAGATGCAGCCAGAGGGGCCCTGTATTCTCCTGTACCCAGCACCAATACACCCAGAAGGTGCCAAGAATGGCCTGGATCCTGCAGGCAGTAAATGTGAGGTGGGAGAGTGCCTGAACCTCAGTTAGCCCTCCAGTTAAACAGGGAAAGGGCCATGATGACAAACTGGGTGTGGCAACGTTACACCTATATTCTAATACTCCAGAGACTGAGGCAAGAGGATTCCCTGTTCAAGGCCAACCTGAGTTACATAGATGCTGTATTTTTTCTGTTGCGTAGAGGAAGATGAATAGCTTTAGCTCCATAAGTTAAAAAGCAAGCAAACAATGGTAGTAGGGTTGAGGATGTATCTCAGTAGTAGCATTTGTCCAGCATGTGTGAGGCCTGGAGTGAATGAACCCCAGTATTGAAAAAGAAAAAAAAACCTTAAACCTAAGAATTTAAGCATCCATATTAAGTTATATAAAACAGAAAAGCAAATTCAGATAAACTAGAAGAAAAGGGTAGAAAAAAAGGATAAATTATAAGAATAAAAAGAACATGAAGCAAAGGGAATGTATAAAGCTAAAAGTTATAAAATACTAATATAGTAGAAAAGCTTCTAGAGGGATACTGACCAGAGCATTCTTTTTAGTCAGCGTGACAATCCTCAGTAAAACATAGTCTTTTCTTACTTCTTCCTTTTAATTGAGTCTCACTGCCTAGCTCAAGCTTGACCTGAACTCAGGAATTCTCCTGCCTCAGCCTGCTGCATGCTCGAGTTTCAGGCCTGTGCCACCACACCCGGCTTGAGTCTATCTTCTGCTACTATAACAGAAGCACCCTGGTCTGTGGCTCCCTGCCTAGACAATGTCTACTCTTGGACTGGGTGCAGGTCTGGGGACTGCCCACTGTGCAAAAACAGTGCTCTGTTCCTCCCAGGTGTGAATCGTTTTTTATTCCCTGTTGTTCGAGACACACAGGCTCTGTGAGCACATCCATAAGTCTAGGTATCTCTCCCAGATCCACTACAAGGTCACTTCTTCTGACACCACCCCACCCGCCCCCATATAGAACAGGGATCCTTTGGAATCACCTGGTTTCATTCTGTTCGATTCTGAGACAGGGTTTCACTGTATATCCCTGGCCAGCCTGGAGGTTGCTTTGTTGACAAGACTAGCCTTGAACTCACAGAAACCTGCCTGCCTCTGCCTCTAGAGTAATAGAATTAAAGGATTGTATCGCCAGGCCTGGCTGTGATTTTTTTTTTTTAATGCTGGAATCTGTCCCTATCTTAGATGACAGTGTTCCAAAGAAGGAAAGGTGGGCGTTCTCCCACAAGACAGGTTCTCTGGCAGAGACCTCTTTTGGCTGCCAGAGATTTCCTTTCCCGTATCTTGCTCTCCCATCTGACATTCATCCTGTTCTCTTCCCTGACCTCAACAGGGATTGGTTTGGATGATTTCTTATACTGCTACATAATCCATGTATAATTCACATATCCATATGCACACACATATGCACTTCACGTACGTGTATGCCCATATAGCATACATGCATGAAGGACATATAACTCACATATACACTTGTGCATTTTGTGTATGTGCATGCAAAGCATACATGCAGTGCACATATACCTATCCGAATGCACACGCATACATGAGTACTACCTGAGTATACATACGCTCTGTGTATACATATGTATGCAGGCTTGCACAACACACACAAACATCCACTCACATCCACATATGCATACCCCACATAGTACATATGCAGTGGTACATGCACAAACATATATAGCACACACACATTAACATGGATACACGCCAACCCACATGTATGCACTCACATGTACAGTAAATTTGGCAGCCTCAACAACTCTACCCCCACCCAGGGGACTTGGAGCAGGAGCTGGTACTGACCACCAAGACCCCCAAGGCCACTGTGGGTGGCCTGAGCCCTTCCAAGAGCTACACCTTGCAGATCTTCGAGCTCACTGACTCTGGGCCTGTTCTGCTGGCACGAAGGGAGTTTGTAAGTAAGTCCTCCTGCGGTCAGACAGGGGTGGATTTGGTTGGAAGGCTTCTGGCTTGTGCCCTGAAGCATTTTGCCTGTGAAGTGCTTGGGTCTTTTTTCCTGTTCCCGGCATTGCTGCTCATCTCCCGTGAGGCAGACAGCAAGTCTGTGGATTTGCCTTCCAGGAAGTGCACAAACCCCTAAGCTCCAAGCCCCTGCTCCTACACTGGGCTGGTGTCCTGACAGTCTCTCCTCTGTCTGCAGTTGAGGATCTAAAGAGCCAATCTTTGGGCAGAGGAAGCCGGAGGCTGGCAGGAGCCACCCTGGAGCCTCCCTCCTTCCCTCTGAGGGACCCAGACTCTGAGAAAACATCTGAGCCCAGCATTGCCTTCACCTCAAGCAGGGACCTTCCCATTCTCGGTGGGTCAGAGTGGGGTGAGAGTAAATCCTGGGGTAGGGGAAGTCCCATGAAGCTTCCTGTGTCTCTTGTCATATGGCCAGAAATTCTTGTTTGTATATGACCACATGTTCTAGCTTTAATTTAGGATTACCTGATGTGTTCCTGGACTCACTAATCTCATGTACAGAGCCCTAGCTTTGGTCTGGGATGTACACAGTAGCAAGCTGTGACTCCTCCCCCTGCCTCCAGGAGTGGCCAGTAAGGATCAGAGAAAACTCAAGCAGGGCCTTGGAGTACAAAACTCTGCCCAGCCAACCCCAGACCTGGAGAGGCAGAGCCACACCGCAGTCTCTGTGGGAAAGCGAGGGAAGCTAGGTAAGCTCTGTCCTGTGGAGCCAGATAGATTGATGCGATGTCCTCATCTGTCTCCCATCACATCAGGATACTCCCTGCTCCAGCAGCACAGAGCCGTGGGAAGGCTGCTCTCCTCAGACTTGGGTATTACCCCCTCACATCCAGGCCCTGTGCCCTGTTCTATTGCTATGGATAAGGTCTTCTGGTACACTGTTACCCCTCCTCTGAGAGTCTTACAGGCAGGCCTGGGCCTCCCCTTTATACTGAGGATAAGAAGCCACAGAGGAATCAGTTGACTGTGTTCAGAAATTCCTTGAGGCCTGTCAGGTGCCGTCTTTGTCAAATTATCAGGAGCCCCAGGTAGGAGCCCCAGGTAGGAGCAGTTTATCTACAAAGAACTCTAGGGAGATGGAATGTCCTGAGGCCACAGAAGTTTCTGGTTGCTACCATCCCTGTCTGATCTTCCTGTCAATTTGCCCAGGTTGGGCTGTCTATGGTGCTGACAGTCCCAGCCACACCAAATAACCACCTATGGGCAGCTGGGCCTGGAAATGTGGGTGCTGAAGCCTGTTCAGCCCAGGGGCTAAATTGTCAGGTTCAGACATAGTGCTGCCAGGGGCTTTAGATGCAGAAGTGACCCCTAGAACTGAGGCTGTAATCAGCCTTCTGTGAAGGGATTTAGAGGAACTGAAACTCCAAACTCAGAAACATGAGGGTTCTTCTAAGCCTGGTAAGGCACAAAGGTCCCCCCCCCCGCCAAGATCCCACAGAAAGGTATTTTGAGGGCTGCAGTCAGTTCTCCAATACTTGAGGTGTTCTCACTCCTTACTACCTGCCTCAGATGACCCCCAGTTCCAGTGCACACCCCCAACACCCGCTGACATAATCTTCCTGGTGGATGGGTCCTGGAGCATCGGCCACAACAACTTTCAGCAGGTGAAAGACTTCCTGGCCAGCATCATCACACACTTTGCAATAGGACCAGATAAAGTCCAAGTAGGTGGGTACCGTCTCCTTTGCCCTGCCCTTGTGTGTGGGGGTGGGGGGATTGGACTTCTTGAGTTCTTACTAGCAGAAGGGTGCTGCTCTCAGGAAAGGATAGTGACTGCCTCAGCCTCTCAAGGTCCATCGACTGCCAAGAGAGTTAAGAAACCTGGCTGAAACCTGCTTGGTCTGGGTCAGGTCATGACTCACTTTGTCTGTGAGTCAGGGCTGTTGTTATGGTCTGCAGGAATGGCTAGCTTCCGATTAGCCCCTCTGATGATATCTCTGCGCAAGCCTTGGGCCCTGAAAATGTGTCATTTCCTGGGAGTGGGACTCCCAGAGGCCGTACTCAAGAGCAGGGGATTCTGTGGATCTGGTTTTCAAAACTGAGCCTTGGCATTGAGGATACAGTAGCACAGCACTTGCCTAGCATGCTTGCCCCCAGCGATGCAAAAAAGAAAGACCCCCTACCCCCAGAACCTCAACCTAGCAACCAAAGTCCACCCCTAGGTCTGACTCAGTACAGTGGAGACCCCCAGACCGAGTGGGACCTGAACTCCTTCCACACCAAGGAGCAAGTGCTAGCAGCAGTACACCACCTCCACTACAAGGGAGGAAACACGTTCACAGGTATGTCCTGGGTCTTGAGGTTTAGCTGTTCTAAAGCCTCTTGCCAGCCCTTTTCTACCCTGTCCGTCCATGAACATTTGTGTGATGGGTGGGTGTGAGCCCACCGCACACTTTACAGGTCAAAATCAACCACCACCACCCACCCAACCTTTGGCAAACGCGTGGAACTTTGGGTGCCTTGTTGAGAGCAAGGGTCTGTAGTGTTCAGAGGCGGCTTATTTCTCGGTCCTACTTAGCAAGTGCCAGGATCAGCTGTGGTTGAGAGGGCGTCTGAGGAGGAGGTCCTAGTGGTCATCCATCACTTTGTCCCTCATATTCCCAAGGCCTCGCCCTAACCCATGTGCTGGGGCAGAACCTGAAGCCAGCAGCAGGTGTCCGTCCAGAGGCAGCCAAAGCGTTGATTCTGGTGACAGACGGCAAGTCTCAGGATGATGTGCGCACAGCTGCCAGAGTCCTTAAGGACCAGGACATTGATGTCTTCACTGTGGGTGAGCCCGCGCAGTGCCTGGGCCCCGGGTTGGGATGGCCGTGGCTGGGGTGGGCTCTGGGTCACAGACACATCTTTACTCTGGCTTTACCATCTCTGCTAAAAAGCTTGGGTCCATTATAACTGCTGACCTGCAACTTCCACACCCATAGGGCCCAGAGGTTGAGTGCTGCTCCATAGAGGTTCATGGCTACCCCTTGTAACAGCATCTGCAAAATCTATCCCTGCCTCCTCCCTTGCTGTGACACTCCCCAACTCCCTGCCCCCCTCCGACTCACAATGCAAGTGACCCTCATACTGGTTCCCTGCCTGGCACCTGCTGTCGTACCTGACAGCTCTTCCCCTGCCCCATTTGCTCCTCAAGCAAGGACTGTTCCGAGTGGTCTCTGGGACGTCGACCACATTGGTTGCACTGTTTGATGGGAAGGAAACTCTAAGTGTAGGGAGTGTTCTAGGATCTCCTCTCTCCCAGGAGCCCCCTCTCTCATGGGTGGGTATCTGACACCAGCATCCACCTAGCCTGGCCCGCTTCCCAGAGCTCCCAGGGCTAAGCACACTGGCCTCCCCTGCCCCATTCCTATGCTCCACCGAGACCCTGTGGAATCTAGGACATATGTCTTCAGTGTGTGCCCTCCCCCACGCTGGGAACTCTGTTAGGTCCCTCCCCCGTGGTCTTGTCTGTAAACAGAACGAGAGTTCTCAGAGTGGCTTGTTGGCGCACACTTCCCCAAAGCAGGTGTGAAGAATGTCGACGAGGCCGAGCTGAAGCTCCTGGCATCCCAGCCGCTGGACATCACTGTCCACAACGTGCTGGACTTCCCTCAGCTGGCCACCTTAGCCCCTCTGCTCAGCCGTCTTATTTGCCAAAAAATTCAGGGCAGAGGCCCAGGTAAGGATACAGCACCACAGTGACGGTGGAACAGGAAGATTGAGGCTATACTGGGGCAGTTTCATGGCCCAGAAGGGAGTGTAGCCTAAACCAGAGGGATTCCTCCTTGGATATGTTAAGGGTTGGGGTAGGGGGATTTTCCTGTCCCTCCTGTATATGGCCACCAGGGGGAGTATGCAAACGTGCTTGCTTGGTTCCTGATTACCTTTCCTCACAGTCAAACCAGCAGCCAGTACTCGGATCCTGGACCCTCTCCCCACGCCCACCAGACTGACCCTGACCCACGTCACCTCATCCAGTATCCACCTGTCTTGGACTCCGGCCTTATACCCACCCCTCAAGTATCTAATTGTATGGCAGCCGTCTAGGGGTGGTGCCCCCAAGGAGGTAAGAAGAGGGGGTCCCCTGATTCAGCTTCTGCTAAGACCATCCTTGGGAGTTGGGGCAGCTGGCAGGACTCAACCAGCATGGTTCAGGTGGGTTCCGCTGAGCTGTGCAGAATGAGGGCCTATAGATGAGTAAGTCTGCATGAGAGAAGAGATCCAGGGTGGTGCTGGGAGAGGGTAGCTACACATGGATGTACCCCATCAGACTGGGTCAGAATGTGGAGTGCCGGGCCATGACTGCAGACACCAGACTGGTTTTGATGACATGTTGCTAGATAAGTGGATGGTTTTACAGTCTCACCTGCCTCCATGGTGCCTGGTGCTGCTCCACGTGGGGACCCAACCTCCCAGGATAGCAGTACCATGTCTCCCAAGTCTACATCCTGTTGATGGGGTTTTCCTGCTCAGGTGGTGGTGGAGGGGCCTGTCTCATCCATGGAGCTTGGAAACCTGACCTCCAACACAGAATACTCGGTCTCTGTGCTTCCTGTCTACGAGAGTGGGGTTGGCAAGAGTCTGCAAGGCCGGGCAACCACAGGTAAAAAGGTGACCTTCGTGTAGTCCTGCCCTTTGGGGATATAGTACCAGCAGACGTGACTACAGGCAGCTCTGGGTCTGAAGGATTCCCACGAGCCACAAGAGGCTCAGGATCAAGCCTCTCTGACCCATGTCCTCTTTTGAACACAGTGGCATCACACCAGGGCTCAATACTGCTGATGCTATGATGTTGTCCTAAGGCTCCCATCCTGTCTGGTGACAGCACATGGTCGAGGCCACTGGCTCTCAGCCTGCTGCTGGACCTACAATGATTTCTGGTTAACAGCCCCACTGAGATAGGGCTCATGCACCCACACTCACCCACTTACAGAGGAGAGCTGTTAGCGTATTCAGGGCTTTGCCGGTTGTGGTAGCACACACCTTTAATCTCAGCATTAGAGGGGCAGGTGAATCTCCGTGAGTTCAGGGCCAGCTTTGTCTACACAGCCAGTTCCAGGACAACCAGGGTTAGAAAGAGGGAACCATTTCTCAAAAGACAGAAACCTGAACAAACAAACAAGTAGGAAGAACAATATATAAAGAGAAGTTTGCACCAAGATCATATTCATTCCCCAAAGGAAACTGCACATTGCACTGACAGCTTCACCCAGCCCTTGCAACCTCGGCTCTGCTCTTTGCCTCTGATCTGCCTCTTCTGGCCATTCATAGAGACACCTCTGTGAAGTATGTGAGGGTTTGTGTGTGTGAACCTGAATACTACATCCCTTACCACCTCTGTAGCAAATTGCCTTAGGCCAGCGGGGTGATCTGGCTCCCCCAGAATTGTTAGGCAAAAATACAGCCCGCTGACATTTGAGACACATGTGACCTAGAATCCTGTACTCTGATTGGTGGTCGCTTACCTGGCTGTCTTTACAACCCTACCTACTCAAAGCCTCATCACTGGAAAGAGGGCTCTGTTGCTTACGTATATGAGTTCTGCGTGTGCCACAATCCCCCTGAGATTCTCCCGATGATCATCCCCTCCTCAGCACCCCTGCCTCCACCTGGGCCACTGACCCTAGCTGCGGTGACACCCAGAACTCTCCACCTTACCTGGCAGCCCTCTGCTGGGGCCACTCAATACTTGGTACAGTACTTGCTGGCTGCCTCCACTGGGGAGGAACAAAAGAGAGAGGTGAGAGGCAGGGAGGGAGAGATGGGGTGGGGCAGATGGCGAGGCTCAGTGTAGAGAGACTACTGTGTCACCTGCCAGGTACATGTAGGACGTCCTGAGGTAGTGCTGGATGATCTGGAGCCTGGCCAGGACTATGAGGTTTCAGTGCAGAGCCTTCGTGGACCAGAGGCCAGCGAGGCCCGGAACATCCATGTCAGGACCCGTGAGTATCGGTTCAGATGGCCCAGTGTTCTCAACTGTCCTAATGCTGTGACCCTTTAATACAGTTCTCATATTGTGGTGACCCCCCCAACCACAAAATTATTCTCATCACTAATCCATAACTGTGATTTTGCTACTGTTAGGAATTGTAATGACTATCTATGGTTTGGGATGGTTTTAGGTGACCCCTATGAAAGGGTCATTCGATCTCCAAAGGGTTTGAGACCCACATGTTGAGAACCTCTGACACAGCAGTTACCCTGTTCTGTTCTGTTCTCTAGCTTGCTCTAGGGTAGGAGATCACAGATAACGCTGGATGACCCGTATGCCCTCAGGCCCAGTGCTTCCCACCCTTTCCTCAGTCGCAAGGGTAGGGGTGGCAGCTCCCGAGGCCTTGTTGTGTCTTGCAGCTGTCCTAGGGCCCCCAAGACACCTGAGTTTCTCAGATGTGCGCTACAACTCAACCTGTGTGTCCTGGGAAGCCCAGAGGCCCCTGCGCCTAGTCAAGGTCAGCTACGTCTCTAGTGATGGCAGCCACTCTGGGCAGGTAAGAGCAGGGGCCCAAAGTTTCAAGGGCTTCCTGGAGGATCCAGAATCCTAGGTAGATGCAGCATCCACACAGGCATGGGGAGCCTAGCATCCTTAGGTTCTCACCCACATATTCTTCTTCCCGCTTGCTTATGCCTTAGTCCTTATCTGTTTAACCTCCTTATGGGATGTACTGCCTCATAGCCTTTGGGATGGTACGAGGCAGTGTCAGTGGCATCCCAGCTCTCCAAGGGCTCTGTCTCGCAGGAATTGGGGAAAGACCTGAAGCAAAGACACAGACACATACATGTACATGTGCACACATACATGTGCACGGGCACACACACATGTACATGTGCACACATACATGTACATGGGCACACATACGTGCATAGTGATTTCATACTGAGGCTTTGGTCACACCTGATTTAGAGGCAGAATGTTTTGTGGGATTAAAAGGTGAGACAGGAGTCTCTACTCCTGGACCAGGCTGGGGATCCATGGCTGATTGCAATTTTCCCATTTTGGGAGTCACAGGCTAGCCCTGGCTATAGGTCCAGAGCTTGGGTTCCCACTCTGAGCTCAGGTTCCTGATAGGTCTGCCTACATCCCTCCCACAGACTCAGGTTCCTGGGAACGTTACCTCAGTTACTCTGGGCCCACTTTCTTCCTCTACCGTGTACACCGTCCGAGTCACCTGTTTTTACCTCAGGGGTGGTTCCTCCGTGCTCACTGGCCATGTGACCACACGTGAGTCTATGAAGTCAAGGCTGGGGTACAGCCGGACTGTGTCCTTATGTCCTGCTAAAGGGCCTATGTTGGGTGTCTGTTCTGGCTGTACTAGGTCAGGTGGGGACAAGCGTCTGACAAGGGTCAGGGACATTCCTCCATGTAGCTGACCCTTGTCTAAAAGCAACAGCTAAGGTCAGTATCTATACTCCATTTATACACCTCGTCTTCCAGAGAAAGCTCCTAGCCCTAGCCAGTTGTCGGTGACAGAGCTCCCGGGAGATACAGTAAAGCTGTCATGGTTGGCCACTGCCTTGTCTGGTGTACTTGTTTATCAGATCAAGTGGATGCCCTTGGGAGAGGGGAAGGCCCATGAGGTAAGGACACAGGGACAGGTGCCCTTTCAGAGAAATTCCTATGGCCCTAGATCCCAAGGGCAAGTGAGGCTTAGGCTCTGTGCCCATCCCAGTCCTGTATCCTGAGACTATCTGTTTGCTTATAGCCTGTGACCCCTGTACTCTCCTTTCTCCAGATCTCTGTCCCAGGGACCCTTGGCACAGCCATCTTGCCTGGTCTGATGAAGCATGTGGAATATGAGATCACCATCCTTGCCTACTACAGGGATGGCACTCGCAGCGACCCTGTGTCCCTCCGCTACACCCCCTGTAGGTGGTCTATCACCTACATTCAGATAGTCTTGGGACAGGAGCAGGACAGAGGGGGATTCAGGCCTTCCTTGGTCCACATATACTCTCAGAACATCATATTCTCAGACTCAAGTCAAGCAAGCTACCTGAGTCCCTGAGACTCTGGGCTGGACCATTGTATCTGAGCCCACAAGGGGAACAAATCTTGGGGTGGCTAAGTCCAAATTCCCCAGCTGGGTGACACAGCTTCTATGCAAGACCTCCTAGGGGTTTTGGGGAACTCAGCAGGGGCATTGTGTAGAGTCAGGCAGGTCAGGGGCCTAAGACATGGTGCAAGGCCACCTGGCTAGCTGGCCTTCTGGTTGTGGGTACCTCCAGTCTGGAAAGCTTTGAATTCCATATTGCCTGTGCCTGGATAGCTGCAGCAAACAGGAGCCCCCCATCCAGCCTGGCCTTGTCCTCGGAGACCCCCAACAGCCTGCAGGTCAGCTGGACACCACCAAGTGGCCATGTCCTCTATTACCAGCTCAACTACACATTGGCCTCAGGCTCTGGACCAGAGAAATCGGTGAGCCACCCAGGGATTTAGGTGCTGATTTTTATTTATCTACTGAGGGTAGCGGCTTCTTTGTGGAGGGAAAGATGGGCAGAGGGAGTACAGCTTCGAAAGGAGAAGGAGGTCTAAGAGGAGAGGCTCAGAGGCCTCCTTCCCCTCCCACAGATCTCTGTACCAGGCACCAGGAGCCACGTTGTACTTCGTGATCTGATGTCTGCCGCCAAGTACAGGGTCCTGGTCTCAGCTGTCTATGGAGCAGGGGAGAGCATGGCAGTGTCTGCCACATACCGCACAGGTTAGTGGGCACCAATGCCGTAGCTCTTTCTAAATACCAAGCCCAAGCCAGACTTGGTCCATGTAGATGCTAGATCTAGTCAGACTTCGAAACTGGTCAGACCCCAGAGTAGGCTAGAGACTAGATTCAGTGAGACCTCATAGCCAGTGAGGCCCCAGAAACAGTGAGGTCCCAGGCACAACATAGAAGGTAGAGGCTGTGGACAGCGGGGTACCCAAAGCAAATAGAACAAGCTGGATCAGAGTGACTGTGGGATGCCTAGAAAATATGGAGAGTTCTGCCAAGAAGAGACCTGCCCTTGATGCCACAGGACATGAGCAGGTAGGTCTCTGGTGGCCTGGTGTCCTCCAACCCACAAGGCCAAGCTCAGCTGTGAACAGTCAGCTGGGAGACACAGCTGCTCAGAGCATAGGACCTTCAGAGGCTGTGAAGCCCACTACCTCAGCCGTAGTGCCCCCTTCGGGGCCATCCACTTATAATCCAAACGCCTATCACAGTCAGTCCCTCGCTGCTCAGTGGATGCCACCATGCCTGGAGCCCTGACTGTGACGTCATCTGCCTTGTACTGGCCACAGGATCAGCCTGTACCGCCACCTCAAGGCCTATGCTGTTTCCAGTCATCTCCCTGACCCTACCATCCAGTGCCTGGGAGTCATTTGGAGCCCATAATGTCTTTAGGCAGAGTCCCCAGTGGAACCTTGGGTTTTGGCCTGAGGTGTGCAGGGTAAGCAGGGGCATCCGCTCGCTCAATGTGACCCAGGATGACAGTGAGGAACAGAGACGACAGGGTTGGTGTAGCGAAGGGGGGCAGGTAGAGCAGACGCCTACTTGAGCCTAGGTCCACCTGTGCTCACCAGAGGCCCGACATTGCCCATGAAGTGGTCCTTCTGGTAGTTGGGCTAGCTTTGCTGTGACTCACCGGACCTTCCATATCCTCTCAGCAGCCTGCCCAGCCCTGCACCCGGACAGTTCCCTCTCAGGTAGGTCCTGTGTATTTGGGCCAGCTGTGCTCTGTTGTTTGCTTGCTCTGAATTTCTTGACTCTTCCGAGGTTGGGACAGGGTCATAGGGCATCCAGGATCCTTCTCAGATGACCCACAAGGCTGACAGGGAAGCTTTATTCCTGCTTCACCGTGGAGGAACGGAGGATTCCAAAGTTAGCATCCACACATGCAGGGCAGAGGCAGAGCTGTCTAGGCACATTCAGGCCCTGTTGCCAGGCACCAGGGTAAGGAATGCAAAGCCTGAAGTCCTCGTGAGTGCTATGCAAGAGGGTGGAGAATGCTTAGCATGAGGCATGACAGGGGATTCTGCCCAGCAGTGGAGTGCCTCAAGAATACAGGGTAGGTAGATAGGCTTTTCAGTATGAAGGCTATATGTCACCTGCGCCCAGCGAGAGAGCCTGCCCGGGGCTGCCACTGCCCTGAAGCTGGCAGGGATGGGTAGATGTGGCTGCTTCCTTGAAATAGGCCTCAGAAGGGCTGAGCCCCTACACCTGATGGTACACAGTTAAGCACCAGATACATACATGATTTCACTCTCTTACTTGTGCCAATTAATGCTGTATAAGGAGCCGGCACTTAGAGGAACCCACCATGACACTGATCACCCCTATGGCTCATAAGCCAGCCTCAGCCTATAGCTAGGGTCCTCAGGCTACAGAGAGCAAAGGGGGTTGCCTGAGGCTTCTGTGCTGGTCAGAGGGGAACTCAGCAAGGTCTGTCTTAAAAGAGAACAAACTTGGAGCTGGGTTGGGGCAGAGTGTGGCAGGTGTGTGGCAGGGACTCCACTGTGCCCGTATCTGTCTTTCCAAGTTGGAATATTTGGGTGAGCAATTTCCCTGGTGTCAGAACTAGGATTGAGGAAGGGGAACGGTTTGGCCTGGGGTAGATGTCAGCTTGGCTAGAAAGGGGCTAGATCTTCTTTGGAGAGCAAGGCAGTGCTGGTCCTATGGCCACCTTCAGGACCCTGCTCCAGCCTCTTACTGTCCTGGTGCCCCCAACTCAGGTTGTCTTCTCAGGCCCTTTCTTCTATAGCCTGCCACCCCTCTCCAAGTGGAATCTTTGCCCCTGTCCCTCCCTCTTCCCTGATTGTTCTTAGTCTTTGCCCCTGTCCCTTCCTCTCCCCTGATTGTTCCTAGTCACCATTCTCTGTTCCACCAGGGTATGACCTGATGGTGGCCTTTGGCCTCGTGGCAAAGGAGTATGCCTCTATTCGAGGGGTGGCTATGGAGCCCTCAGCCTTCGGTGTGGCCCCAACCTTCACTCTCTTCAAGGATGCTCAACTGATGCGGCGGGTCAGGTGCGAGGGGGCTGAGGGAGATGGGGGAACGAGAGGGGGCTGTGTAGACTTGGGTGGGAAGAGCTGGTGTGGGGCCTGTCACAGAGCAGCCGTGACCTTGCCCCAGAACTGATACCATGTCAGCAGGCCACAGACTGGTGCCAGCTCCGTGTGCTCCAGAAAGTCTCATTTGACAGATTAATAAAGTCTTGCGCGTGTGGAATTAGGCTCTGTGCCCAGCATGACTTGAAGCCACGCATGGCTCTTTTTCCTATGTGGCCCAGAGATCATTCACATTCACAAAATTCTGCATAGAAGCCGCGGTACTGTTCTCTCTCAGGGTTGTGTATAGTCCCTGTGTCCTGACTGGCAAAGCTATCACCATCCTAGGTTTGTAAGAAGTGGGTGCTTTCCAAGGAGCCATGAGAAGACCCACAGAGCCCATAGTATCTAGTAGGCACCCGTATCTGCTTGTCCCACGTTTTCAGTCTGAACTTTGGTGTACACGGTATGACTGAGAACAGGGTCACTTCCCAAACCTGAAAGTACTGAGGCCTGGGCATGTAACAAAAATATAAATAAACCTCACAGAGGCAAAAGCGCTGACCTTCACGCCACTATCATGTGCTCCCATGAGCAGGAAAGGAGACCACAAGTAGACTGGGCATGGCTCGAAGCAATCTGGGGCCCAGGTGCAGGCAGCAAGCTGGGGAATCTCGTTCCTGTTTATGCCCCTCCATGAGAACAGTTAGAAATTTCAGGTTGGTGCTCACAGAAGCTTCCTGGTCAAGCAAGAGAGAGGCTTGGGGGAGCCCTTCTTGTGTGCTCATCTGAGGCCCACACAGGCTTACCATTTCTCTACAGATGCATAACTCAGTGATTAGATACAGGTGAGCATAGCTATCCTTCCAACATTTATTTCATTGTATTACTGTGAAAGCAAAGTCTTCTCCTCCCGTCTTATGAATGGCATGGCTGGCGACTATCTGTGGCCATCCTCAATGAACCCACACTTCAGTTCTTTATGCCCTTCCTTCTCCAAACTTAGCATTTCAGTGGCTTTTCCCATTCAGTATCCCCTACTGTTCCTATCCCTAGGTGCATGCATCCCTCCCCATCCTCAGAGCCTCGCTTCATTTCTCACTCAGAATTTAATGGTCACGCTGGATGACTCCATTTCTTGCCTCCAGCAAATGGAGTACAGTGACCACAAAGTTCAATTTCATTTCCTTTGTACCCAGGCATGGACTTCCAGCATCATCTGGTGGTTCTTATTTTTGTTTTGTCGAGGATCCTCCATTCTGTTTCCCATAGTGCCTGTACTAATTTACCCTCCCAACCCTGTGCAAGGCTCTCTCTCCACCAACGCTCAACAGGCTTTGTTTTCCTGACTGACCGTGATATCGAGAACTTTTCCATCTGTATGACCTACTTGCACACTTTCCTGTGAGAAGTGTCCTTTGAGGCAGGCATGGCCATTGGCACATGTACATTGTGCTTGACCTTGCCATGCAGTCCTCATGCATCCCTGGTCCTCATGTCAGGCCTGGCATACATGGCTGCCCCTCACCTTAATGACTATCTCTTGGATCCCTTCACTGGCCTCTTCTTTCCTTGTCTTTGCTACAAATGTCCCTCCTTCCCACTCTGCCCCATTTTTGTGCTGTTGTGAGAGTTTCCAACTTGGGTAGACCTAAATGACATCCACCCCTCCCTTATAATCCCCACAGGAACCAATGAATTAATTGGGCTCACTTACAGAGCACGGGTGAGAGGCTACTTACAGGAGCCTAAAGCAACTCCACCAGAAGCCTTTACCCAGTGCAAATGGTGACTACCACATGGCCACATAAATGGATTTCCCCTTCAGTTAATTTCTCCCAAACTATAGACCCTAGAGATCCAAGGCAACATGCAGTTAGGGCAGAAGTGCATGCAAATGACTGTAGAGGGAGTGACCAGAATCTCAGGCAAGATTCCAATGATCCCACCCCCTCCTCTGAGGGGTACCAACAATGAGTAGGTCCGGTTACATGGCCTCTGGTTAGAAGCATAGCTGATCTGATGAAGACAGCAGCTGTTTTGTTTGGAGGACCATGTCTTACAACATGCATCTTTATTGATGGTGGGGAAGTTCTGTCACAGAGCAGGCTATTCCATCCTTCAAGTCCAAAATCTAGTCTGGTGGTTCAACTGGTCAGGGGACTGGACTCATGAGGCAAAGCCACCTCCCTCCCCTGGAGTACAGGCAGTTGAGGTGGTCTTGTTTCTGCCTCTCTTGTCTCCCCCACTGTATCTGTCTCTACACTTACCACAAAACTGGACCAAAGCTGCCTACATTCTCCTTGTTCCTTGTGCCTTCCTTGTTCCTCTCCTAAATGAGTGAGTTTTCCTGTAGCCCTCTGTCTATCCATTTGCCTTTCTGGGCTTCAAAAGAGGGCAGGACAGATGACTAATTTCCTCAGAGCGCCCACTTAACACAAGTGGCCCCCATCATGACAGCTGCTGCCAAAGGAGACTCTGGCTGCTGAGAGCGCAGGAATCCTTTCTGTGGTGAAACAGAGAGCTGCCCTAGGAAGGATCACGTGGTCATCGTGGTCACTGTACGCGGAGATCTGTAGAGTTATTGTGTGCATGGTAGCACCTCAAATCCTAGAACTCAGGAGTCTGAGAAATGATCACTCTGACTCTAATGCCAGCCCAGGCTATGTAGTGAGTTCTTGCCCCCAAGGAAAACAAAAGAAATAAAGGCTGACGGCTGAGCTGGTGTTTTTATAGTTCTTGACTTTTATCCTGAGAGCAGATGAAAGGCAAATAGTGAGGTGCAGACTGATAAGAATAATTTTACTAGTGACTCGAGACTCCATTTTTTTTTTTTTTTTTTTTTTTTTTTTTTTTTTTTGTTGTTATTCTGCCCTTAGCCTGGATTGGCATGGGCTGAAGACTCCCCACAGCACATGTACTCAATGGGAGCAACCCTTACACAGGGACCTCCATTATAGTCTTGGCCTGGCTTCAGGGAGCAGAGGGTCTGTTGGCCCAGGAGCGTTGGCACTTCTTGTTAAACATTGACAGTTTTGGGCGGGTGGGGGTGATTTGTTACACTTCCATGTTCTTTATGGAGGAATTGAGACAAGAAGACCTGTGCTCAGTTCCTGAAGTCTGTTCCAACCCTTGTCTCTCCAGTGACATCCACCCAGCAACCCTGCCACCAGAACACACCATTGTCTTCCTTGTGCGTCTACTTCCTGAGACACCCCGGGAAGCCTTTGCACTGTGGCAGATGATGGCTGAAGACTTCCAGCCCATCCTCGGGGTTCTTCTGGATGGTGACTGTGGACCCCATATCGCCCTTGGCAGTTGGGAGGGTTGGGGCCGCTGCCTACTTTCTTAACCTCATGGAACACGAGTCCAAGGATGACAAAGCCCAGACCAAGTTGTGGGTCTCCCCAGGTAGCTGGGCAGGGACGCCCACCATCAGTGAGAACAGATACCCTGGCTATCGCCATGGCTTTGCACTGTGGAGGGGCCCTGCTTGGCCTTGGGTAGGGCCTTTGATTTGTCACTGCTGCCTTCTTCCAACCATTCTCATCTGCTCCGTATCCTCCCTGGCAGCTGGCAGAAAGTCTCTGACTTACTTCAACCATGATTCCAGAGCAGCCTTGCAGGAGATCACCTTTGACCTGCAGGATGCAAAGAAGATTTTCTTTGGAAGCTTCCACAAGGTCCTGGGAACTGCCTGAGCCCCGACCCTCTGGCCTATACCTCCCTGCATGTGGTTGTTTCCTCTACCCTGTTCTGATTGTCCATCCTTAATTTGGGTCAGAGAGCAAACTCTTCTTTTTGGGAGGCTCCTGCAGCAGCTTTCTCTGGGAAGCTAAGGCCCCAATAGGTTCCAGAGTGGGGTCAGACTCACAGAAGTCTTTGCACTGGCCCTCTTAATCTGTTTTGATGTGCTCTGGGGTGGGAGACTTACTATGGTTTCTGCAGGTACATATAGCTGTAGGCCACTCTAAGATCAGACTTTACGTGGACTGTCGGAAGGTGGCTGAGCGGCCCATTGGGGATGCTGGCAGCCCACCCACAGCTGGTTTCATCACACTAGGGAGGCTAGCCAAGGCCAGAGGGCCACGGAGCAGCTCAGCCACAGTGAGTCTGGGCCTTGTCTGGGCCATCATTGGATGGGTGGGCTCTGCCTATAGGTCCTGACCTTCCCCTACTTCTCAGTTCCAGCTCCAGATGTTGCAGATCATGTGCAGCAATACCTGGGCGGACAAGGACAGGTGCTGCGAGCTTCCTGCATTGGTAGGTGGCAAAAAGGCCCTAGGCACTGTTCCTTGGCTCCGTGGGAGTGCCACTAAGGCTCTGTAACACAGAGTCCGGGGTAGATGGCCTGTCTAGATCCACTATGCTGAGAGAGATGAAAGCAGGCTTTCTGAATGAGGTATCCAGGAATCTGATAGGAAAGTCCCATGGGCTTTGGGGGAAGGCCAAGAAACGTCATCTGTAGCTATTGTAGCTACCATGGACTGGAACATCCAATTTCCATCAGTGACACCTATGTGTCAGGTAGAAGTCCCTGGTCAGCCCTAGAGAGAAGCTTCTCTATAGGCCCAGGTGGAGATTCAGGGAGGCTGTGGGACCCTGCTAGGCCTGCTGGGGACTTGGGAGCTTTCCTCACTAGTCCACTGGGATCCCTTACTAAGTGGACATGCTAGGAGCCTGGAAGAAGAGTGAGAAAAAGGAGATACCATCATGCCATGGGGTTCATGTGGGTGTCTAGGAAGGGCACCTGAGCCTGCTGCATACACAGGTCCTGGCAGCCCTCACTCCAACCTACCCTACCTCTGGTGATGACCCCAGAGGTCTCCTGGAGTCAGGTGTCCTTTGGCCATGCCGAGTCTTAAATCAGATGAGATCCAGTTAGTGGTTCACTAAGCAAATGATTTCTTTTCTTCCAGAGGGATGGAGAGACATGCCCGGCCTTCCCTTTAGCTTGTACCTACTCATCTGAGACCCCTGGGCCACCAGGGCCCCAAGGCCCTCCAGTGAGTCTGACATCTCCTCCTCTAGGGGTCACCAGCGACTTATGCTGCCATTGGTGGAGGTGGAGTGGTCTATTTATGCCCCTCACCTCAGCCTTCAGGAAACCAGACCCACCAGCAGCCCCCCACAGACGTGCTACACAGAGTTCAGGCTTCCTTAGGTTTCCTCCATCAGTATCAGACCTGCCATCCCAGTGTAGCCAGTCCCTCTGCATAGTGGCTGAGATTTTTCTCTCTTAGATGTACCCTCCATCTGCGGGCAGATGTTGGCCTTTCTCTGACAGAATGAGTCCAGGTCCAGCTGGTCTCCAGGACAGCACTGGTGGTGGCTGGTGGGCTATCATGTGGCAAACTACAAGCCACAGCCTGGCAGACAGCTGTGGAAAATGACTGGAAAGGAGTTGGCCAGTACTATGGGCCCTCTACCTTGGGCAAGCCATGGCCTCCTTAGAGGATGTTCACACCTCTTCTGGTCCCCTCTCTCTGCAAGCCCAAGGCTCCTTGGGCCAGTTTTGTAGAATGGCAATGCTTCCAGAGTCAGTGGTCACAGGACAGGTGTCGAGAGCACTTACTCTGCACTTGGTGGTCCACAGGCACCATTGTATATAGGCCCAGGGTGTGATTTCAAATCTGCTTCACTCCATTGGATGCCCAGCAATGATGAGGAGGGCAGTAAAGACATCTTCAACCTTTGAGGGTCCTGTTCCTCCCAGCAACACAGATAGGCATCCTTGGCTGGAGGAGCTTGAGTGTGACTGTCTTAGTCAGGGTTCTCTACAGTCACAGAACTTATGGGTGGTCTCTGTATAGTAAGAGAACTGGTTGATGACTTACAGTCTGTAGTCCGACTCCCCAACAATGATCAGCAGTGACTGTGAATAGAAGTCCAAGGATCTAGCAATGGCTCCATCCCATGAAGCAGGCAGGCAGGCAGGCAGGCAGGCAAAAAGAGACTCTTCCTTCTTCCAATGTCCTTATGTAAGTCTCTAGCAGAAGGCGTGTCCCAGATGCTAGGTCTGGGACATGCTTCGTCCCAGGTGACCTTGAACTCGAATCTCTTTGCCTTAAGCTCCTAGGATTCATAGCCGCTTTGCCTCAAGATCTCCATACCAAGATCCAGGTCAGAAACTTGTATCTCCCAGCCTCGATATCAGGGTCGAAAATGAGCCTTCCAATTCTGGATTATAGTTCATTCCAGATATAGTCAGGTTGACAACCAGAAATAGACACTACAGTGACTGAGGATTATGATGGAGCTGATACTCAGTCCTGTCTATATTTTTACAGGGCCTCCCTGGAAGGAATGGCACTCCAGGACAGCAGGGACACCCAGGGCCCAAGGTAGGTCTTGTGGAGTACAGGAACCATGTGCCTGATCTGGCCTGCAGTGGAAGGACCTCGTACATTCAGAGCACAGGGAAGGGCTCCCCACTGTAGAAAAGCAGGGATCTGTCATCCCAGGGCAATCAGGGATCCTTTTGTGGTCCCCTGTCACTGCTGGACACCTGGCCCAGAACCTGGTGTTCAGTGAATATTTGCTCTTCACCCACTCACATGGGCAGGACCACCCACGTGGCACAGGTGGGGAAACTGAGGCTTGGGAGGGCCAGTGGGTGTGTCCAGGCCACCCAGCTCCTCAATTCACTGTTCACTCCTTTCCATAGACACTAATTCCTCCACACACAACACCGAGTTTCAGAGTGTTTTCAAACACTGGCCCCCAAGTTTGTGCCGTCTAAGGGGTCTATGGGCATGTTGGGGAGAGGTTCTGACTCTGCAGAGGTCTCTGGGTATGTCAGAGTACGGATGCTTTTTTTTTTTTTTTTGGAGATGTAAAATTAATATCTGTATCAACTGGGGTGGCTCCAACAGGCCCCACCCCCAAAAATGACTCATTAAAGTTAATCTTGATGAATAGATTGAGTTTATAAGGGATTAGTCAGAGACAAATATAGGCAGCGTTTTGCCCCTCCGTTTGAATCTGGGGAGCACTGCCTAGTCTTAAAGCAGCAGAGATAACCACGGGTTTAGGATGCGTGCCGCGCAGACAAAATCGGGCCGACGCTGGTAGTGTTAACCTTTGTGTTTGCTCCGCTCTAAACGTCAGGGACTGCGCCGTTCTTAGCAAACACCATCTGACTCGGAAAGGACAGCGCTTTTGCTGTAGTCTGACAGATAAAACAGCTGAACGGCTGGCAGTCTGCTGCCGGATGATTTCCTTCCGGCTGAGGGTGGGAGACTGGTCTCATTACCTAGAGCAGGGTCTGGCTCTAGGAGGTCCGTGGGTGTGTTGGGATGAGGGTCTTAGTCTGAGGAGTGTGAGGCTGAAGGCAGGGTACTTTGGTAGCAGTACCATCCCGGCAGTGGCCCACAAGGTGCCATCCTTGCCTGGTTCTAGATGGGTAGGCCACAAGCCCACACGTACAGAGTACAAGATGTGCAAGGGGTGGCGGCTTCTGGGTTATGTTCCTCCCGAGCCTCAACCCTCACCTCCCTCTTGGCCCTCCAGAGGGTCTGCACAACTGCACCCCCTCACCTTGTCCCGCCCTAACCCTGGCGCAGTGTCTCTTGGGAAGGACTTTGGGCAGAGCTGGCTGAGGTCTTTGTACTGTGGACATGTGTATAGTAGGCAGCCTTCCATGGGTGACGTGCTCAGCCCCCTCTAAAGACGCTGCTGTGCTTGCCCCTGCCTTGGCACATTCTGCAAGAGTTCCAGTGTCCTCAGGGCTGGAGTCCTGTGTCCTTTTATGCACAGTGCCAGCTGTGCCCCTCGGAAGCTCAACAATGTGCACCTGCTCTCCTGCTCTCCTGCTCTCCCAGGGTGAGCCAGCTGAGCTCTCCCAGGGTGAGCCAGCTGAGCTCCAGACCACTCCTGGATAACTGGCTGATATAAGGCAGTCTGGTGGGGGAAAATGGGCATAACTATGGATTGTTTTTTCCTTTGGTTGGTTTGTTTAGGAGAGGGTCTCACTGTGGCCTATACTAGCCCAGAATTCGCTACACTAGCCTGGAAGTCTACCAGAAGCTTCCAGATTTTCTTGTCAGAAGTGTGTCCTCCGGCTCCCTACTATGAGTTTAGTTTGGGGTCATCTGGGCTGCTGAAGCGACTTGTGACTTCCTTGCTGTTAGTTTCATGCCCTCTAACCTTATTTGTGACTGGCTTCAATATGGATTTTAAAGGCAATATTTTTTGACTAGTCTACATCATTGCTCCGTTTCTTCTGGGTTTTGAGTTTCGTAGTCTATTTTAAAAGCCTCCCAAGGTGGGAAAGACAGCAGCAGGTGACGTTGTTTGCCACCAGACCTGACCACATGAATGTGTCTCAGGACCCACACAACCAAAGGACAGTCCTGACACTCTCTAGTCATCCTCTGACCTCCACGTGTGCCCATAAACACTAAACAAACACGTTAAAAACAAAAAGCCTTCTCCTAGCCTGAGAGTATAAAGTGGGCATCCTCTGGCTTCTCTGGGACTTCTGGGCCTTTCAGGCCTGTACACGTTGGTTCATCTCCAGCTCGCTGGTGTGAGGTGGGAAAAGCCATCTCCAATCCTTGAAAACCCAAACTCTAGTCCATCTCCTGTGGATTCAGCCCTCCTAGTCAGTACCACCTTCACCTAGCTGTAACTCCAAACGCACTTTACCCTCCCCATTGGCTTGTCTACTGGGCTCTGAGCCCAGCCTAGCCAAACAGTACCTGTCCACTGGGCAGTTCCAAGCATCATGAATGACAGTAGACCTACATCTTCAACACGGGCAGACTCAACCCACAGCAGGTTGTGTGTACGTACGGGTATGCACATCAGAGGACTACTCTATTCTCTTGTCAACCTTTGTGTGAGTTCCAGGGATTGAACTTAAGTCCCCAGGCTAGTGCAGTAAATGCAGCTCTCCACTGAGCAATCTCGCCAGCCCAGCCCAGTCTGGTTCCCCTTGTGTGTTCACTTTGGACTGTAGGACTCACTTGTCCATTTAGACTGGGAAACACAGTTGGTGTTTTTATTGGGATCAAGTTCAGGTGATAGCCGTACTCAGAAAGAGGTGGTACCCAGCTTTCTTATTTCTCTTACTTGTGATTATTTTATTTCTGCATTTTGCAGGTTTACATCAGATCATGTGCACAGTTGCTTTCCCTTCTCCTGCCCAACGTTTATAACTCTGGCTTCTATTTTTATTTATTTATTTATTTATTTATTTATTTTTTATTTTTTATTTATTTATTTATTTATTTTTTTGCCTAGTGGTGTTGGTGAATAGTTAGAGCTCTGTCGAATGGTGCCGTGTGGTGTTACAGATGCCTTATCTTTCTTCCCTTTGGCTTCAGAGTAATTCATCAGATGCACAGTTGATTCAGGCACTTAACCAGATACTCATCTTCATGTGATAACAAGATTCCTTTAATCTTAATTTACTTGAAATTTGAAAAACAAACCAAACGGACATTAAATGAATGTATTATTTGTTCAGTGATTATGGACATGACCAGGCAGTTTTCTTCCTGAAGCAACTTGCTGTTAAATTTGCTGGTTCCCCACATGCTAAGTACTCTTGCGTCATTAGGAAGTCAGCCTGGCGATGGTCCTCGTCACTGTCTCGTACGTGGTGGTGTTCCGCATGCTAGTATTTTATTTATAGCTGTGCATTAATAAGACCGGGCAGTTTGTTATATCGTTGTTTGGAGCACTGATTTGCTTAATCAAAAAAAAAGTGTGGAAGTTTCTCCCCCTAATCTCAGTTTAAACATCTGGTGCCATCCATCCTTAGAGCTTGTGAGAACCGAGGTCGGTGTTTGGGGTTTCAGAGCTTAAGGGGCTACCGCTTTCTTCCCCGTGTATCAGCCCACAGACTCCTCCTGGTGATTTCTTTGCACATTTCCTCTCTGAGGCCCTTTGGAATCAGAGCAGAAAAGGGGAACTGGGATTGGGTGGAGGAATTAGCCTCAAATCCTGGATCCATTTTGGCTCATTCATGGCAGATAAGGTCCCATCAGGATCCATCAGGGTAGGCATAAGGTGTCAGACAGAGTGCCGAGGGCAGGGGGTGACTATGAAGGGACAAAGGGTGTACCTTCACAATCCCTCCTTGTGTCTTCAGGGAGAGCCTGGCCCACCTGGACAAACAGGACCTGAAGGCCCTGGAGGTCAGCAGGGGTCACCAGGGACCCAGGGCCGTGCAGTCCAGGGACCCATGGTAGGTGCCGCTCTATACAGGTGTTCTCTCTTGTCCTTCTTCCCCGCCTCTCAGTCTATCTTCCCCTCCAGGGGCCACCAGGAGCCAAAGGAGAGAAGGGGGATCACGGCCTCCCAGGCTTGCAGGTAATGTGCAGGGCTGTGGCAGGGTGAGGACATAGGCAGGACCCTCCTTTGCCTATGACATTGGCTCTGCCTGGCGGGCTATCTCTGTTCCCTCACAGGGCCTCTCTGGCCAGCAAGGCATCCCTGGGAAAACTGGCCTACAAGGACCAAAGGTATTGGCTCCAGGCCCAGTGGGTGATGAGTGGGAGAGAGTGGGCCCAGGTAGAGTCTTGGAGACAGAAGCTACAAGGATTGAGGAAGTAAAGAGGCTTCCTTCTCCACCCGAGGCTTCATCTATCTTACTCCTAAAGCCTGGCTAGGACAAAAGCTCTCTCAGCCCACACTGAGGGTAAATGCTGTCACCCCAAGGTGGGGTGAAGGGAGGCAGCTACTCTAACCAGAGCTGGGGCAAGCTCCACATCTCACCTTACCAGGGTAGGTCACCTTCTTGGGGTGGATCCTAATGGCATCAAGTTGGTAGAAGAGAATGCCAATGAGGAGAGTCTGTTGGGATGTTGGGGTGGTCACTGTAGAAAGTATGGGCTGATATAAGCTCCCATCTCAATTTCCCTCCTCTGCTCATCAGGGAATGAGAGGACTGGAGGGACCTGCTGGCCTGCCTGGACCACCTGGCCCCAGGGTAGGCTCTGACCAGAATCCCCAAGGCTTCCTGGAACTGGGCAGATCGTTTGGGAGAAAGGCACTGAACATCACCTGCCAGACCACTGTGGAGGAGGGAATTGTTCCTCCTGCAGCCTTCCACAGGGTTCTGCTGGGCATCCGAATGTCTGTACACTGAAGCCTCCCTACCCTACCCCAGAAAAGGCCCTTGCTCCTGGAACAGGTTCCTACAGAAAGGAGGACCAATCACACCTGCACCCTTACTCTACAGTGTAGGGATGCCAGGGTTCTTGACTGGGCCTCTAGAGTATCTAGACCGGCTGTCAGACTCTCCAACAGCTGGGACATCAAAGGCAGCCTATGACCTGCAGGAAGCCCAGGGTTTGCTCTCCTTGAGAAGACTTTTTTCCCCTCAATCCCAGAGGGTCTTCACTGTGAGCTCTGTACCCAGTGAACCTTTGAGAGGGTGCTCCAGGCCAGTAGCTGAGAATCACCAGGATATGCTGCAAGGATATGGTCTGGGTCTGGGGGAATTCCACTGTTTCTGCCAGAGCACCCAGAGCCTAGCAGGGAGCATTTCAGTGCTGGGTGAGGGGCGGATAGTCTACCCTGGATGCAGAGTGAGGGGCAGTTAGTCTACCCTGGATGCAGAGCGAGGGGTATCATGCCTGTACTGAGTACTGAACATGGATAAGAGTTTGTCCTGGGTGCTGGGAGAGGGTCTGGGAGGGTCTTCCCTGGGTGCTGGATGAAGATTAATGGTCTTCTATAGACACTGGTTTGGGAACAGGACTTGGAACTTGCTAGGGAGGAGGGCAAGGCCTGCAAGCAGCTAGAATTAACCTTGCTGGGCAATGAGACTATAGATATCAAACCAGGGCAGGGGAATAGACTCCTTGGGGCTCAAACTCTGATATCTGCATTTTTTTTGGCAGGGATTCCAGGGCTTGGCAGGGGCCAGGGGTACCAGTGGAGAGCAGGGGCCCCCAGGAGCTGTGGGTCCCACAGTAAGTACCCCCTCACACACACCTCCAGCAAGGCAGCCAAGCAACAGGGAATGTACAGGCTCAGGATCAGGGCTTCCCTGATTGAAGAGCTGCCTGTTCAGAGCTTCCTGTGGCTTCCATGGGGCACAGAATTGGAAGGAGGCTGCAGCTGACTTATGGGAATCCAGCTTCCTGGAAGGTCACCGTTACCTTCAGTAAAGAGGAATCGGGTGTCAGCAGTTCAGACCCCTGGAGTGGACTCCGTAGCGTGGGCACAGCGGAGGGAGAAGCAGGATGATGTGGCTTTCTTGGCTCAGCCAAGGGAGGGTCTCTGGGCCAAGGGAGGGTCTGTTCTCTAGACAGTGTTTCAGCTGGTTGGGAGCTCTGCCCATGCTTTCCAGTACAAAATGCCAGCCGGGGATAGCGTCTTTGCAGGTCATTCCCAGCTCCACGCGGGACTGTCCCTGCTGTGGATGTCCAGCTTCACTTGTTCATTCTGGGCCGGCGCTGAGGGCAAACACTTCTGGAACTTGGCAGTTGGGTTGGGGCTTTGGCACCACAACCCCTGTGGAGTCGAGCCTGCCCACAGGTTGCCATGCCTGCGACTCCTTGCCTTTATCCTGACAGCTCTTTCCCTTTAACCTCCTGCTACAGGGTCTACCAGGGTCCAAAGGTGAACGAGGAGAGAAGGTGGGTGAGGCCCATAATCTGGGGATCGGGACTCCCTTGTGGCAACTGCCACGAGTCCCCAAATCATGTCCTCCTTCTAGGGAGAGCCACAGTCCCTTGCCACCATCTTCCAGCTGGTGAGCCAGGCCTGCGAGTCAGCCATACGGAGTGAGTGAAAACCTCCCCTCCAGACCCCACCCCTATTGGTGAGGCTGGGCCCCAACTGATGTCTCCTTCCCCAGCACACGTGATGAAGCTGAATTCCTTCCTTCATGAGAATGCCCGTCCCCCGATGCCCTTCATGGCAGAGACAGCCAAGCTAAGCAGACCCAGAGCTATAGATCCTGGATTACACAACAAGGCTCTACTTCCTGGAGACTGGGGACATATCCTCCACCATGAGGATGAAGGTATCCGGCTTCCTGCTCTTGGAAGGGATTCTAGAGGTAGACAGTGGCTGGCTCCCTGCACACACACGGGTGTTCGTGTGTGCATGTGCGTGTGTGTGCGTGTGTGCATTTGTGTGTATGTGTTTCCTCCTCATCAGCCCCCTTTACCCCAAAGATGTCTTAATGGGCACCTCATTTAGACGTTGCAAAGTCTACTCTGGCTGCTGAACCCACACTAATGGGGCTCAGTTCCTGATGGCGCTGGTACCATGGGTGCTTAGCCTTCAGCCAAGGGTCGACCTCACACTCACCCCAAGAGAACCCAGCCTCCCTCTGACAGACAGATCAGAGAAGCTGAAGCTGCTACGTCTCCAGTCCTTGTGTGTCCCCCTTTCTTCTCAGGTGAGCCTGTGGCTATCAGCCACACGAGCAAACCTGTGCTGCAGGAGGTGCAGACCCCAGAGCCCCTGGAGTGAACAGGTGAATCTCTGTCATTGTGCCAGCCATGGGGCAAGAAGGAAGGATAGCTGGAGGGGAGACCTGCATGGGCCGAACAGCAAGAGAGAGGGGGAGGGCGCTGTCTCCACCTGAGAAGAGTGGGTAGAGCTGGTGCTTGTGAAGCTGGTTGTCCTGCAGACCCTGGTTGGGCCTGCGAGTGTGAGGACCCACAGGGTGGAGGAGAGCTTTGAGTTGCAGGAGTGTGGGTGCTCACGGATCTTGGGAGGGGTTCTTACAGAGACTGGACCTCAGGTGTGCATTCCAGTGAACACCCGGCCAGGTGAGAGCACCCGAGGTCTGAGACAGAGCACTATGGAGGTTCTGAGTGGGTGGACAGAGTGCAGCACCAGATGACCTCTTCCCTATCTCAGGATGTGCTGAGCAAGCGTCCCGTGTACAACCTGCCTGAGGAGGTGTTTCTAGGTGCAAGTGTGGGGTAGGGTACCATGAACACAGGTGGGGTGTGAGCACAGATAAACTCAGGTGAGCTCTGTGAACACAAGCACAGGTGAGCACAGGTGGCACAGTGGGTTTAAGTGACACAAGTGGGCACAGGTGAGCACAGTTAAGCACAGGTGAAAACAGGTGAGCACAGATGGATTCATATGGCACAGGTGGCACAGGTGGGTTTAAGCGACACAAGTGGGCACAGGTGAGCACAGTTAAGCACAAGTGGCACAGATGGATTCATATGGCACAGGTGGCACAGGTGAGCACAGGTGGGTTCGTATGACACAGGCGGCACAGGTGAGCGAAACAGTATTGCTCTCAAGTGGATGATGGAGCTGGAGGCATACTGGGGCAGACTCAGCAGGCACAGAGGCTCAGGGGTGTGCGTGACAGAAAGTGAGTGGCAGGAGTAGAGAGCCACCTATGGACAAGCTAGAGTCCTGCGTAGAGTACAACCCTATAACTGCTCCTGAGGCCAGAGAACAACTCAAGGTTCTGCTCTGTTTCCTGTCACAAGAGCTGGGGTGTGGAGACCTCAGCTTCTTTCACCACACAGGGGAAGCCTGAGCTCAGTGTGTGAGGAGGCTGGGCCGCCGTCTCCTAGACTGCAGTCCAGCAGTGCCTACTCTTCTCTCTCCAGGACCTTCCCTCTGCCACTTCAACTCGCCCCGTTCTTCCCCAGCACCATCATCTATAATTTTGTCTCAACACTGAGAGCAACTGTGGTCTGCAGGGGCAGAGAAGGAAACCCAAAGGAAGACCCTGAAGTGGCAGGAGTCGGAAGGGAGGAGGGTGGGGCTCCTCCTCAAGCCCCTTCTTTATAACATTTCCAGGTTCAGATAAACTTGTGCTAGCTCATCAGCCTCTGTGAGGTGTCTGATCACTGCTGGGAGCCATCTCCTGCCACTCTCCCCACCTTCTCACTCCAAACCCTCCAGGATTCTTGGGCTTCCTCGAAGCCCAGGCTTCTTCCTCTGGACCTCACCAAGACGCGGCCTGTATGCTGTGCTGGTGTTCCCATCCTTCACCCAAGGCAGCAGACGACCTGATCATTCACTGCTAGTCCCTGCTAACCACCATCCCACTAAGGCATAAACCTGGGCAGGACTTTCATTTCTAAGGAATCCTTGTCATTCTAAGTGTGAAATCCAGACCCCCTGCCAATTGTAGAGCACAGCAGAGTGTCTGCTATGGCTACCCTGTGCCTTTGCATGTGCTGTCACATCTGCTGAGCTCTCCCTCAGAACAGTGCCCTAGCTTCAACCCCACTGTCTCTTTTAGTCCCCTTTGCTTCTGTCCTGAATCACCGCATCCCTAGTCCAAGGAGTCCAGATCACCTCCACTCCTCCCAGCATCCATGCTTGGCTCCCAGCATCCATGCTCGGCTCCCAGCATGGGGATGTTACTTTAAGACTGGCATCTTTGGTTCCTTGTCTTCAGTGTCTCAGAGCAAGGTTGTCTGTCCCCTGACAGCACCTCAGCCCTGTTTCTGTCACCATCCTCTGAGAGATCGTGTGAGTCTTCCTGTCTTACCTTCCTTGTCTGTGTCAGACAAGGATCTGGAACGGCATGAACTCATGGCATCTGCATTCCCAATCCTGGCCCAGCTAAGAGTCAGAAATCTCTGTTTCCCCTTTTAACAAATATTAAGTAATTGACCCATTGCTCCCATCTGTGTGGCCAAGCATGAAAAGCCCAGACACAAAGAAGGAACCCACATCACTGGGGGAAGGGTGAAAGTTAAGGGACAAGAGATGCTTGACACTGACTAAAGGAACAGTCTACCACAACTCAATGTGTGTAGATATATGTGTGTGCATATGTGGACACACAGGTACATGTGTGTATTAATGGATGTATACAACATGTCTGTCTCTATACATGTGTGTTTCTATAAACATGTCTGTAGACACATGTCTCTGTATATACTGCTGCACACATACAAGTGCATGTGATAACATGCGTGCATGTCTGTGTGTACACATGTCAGTGCATATATGCATGTGCTTGCAAAGCTGTGCAGCATTGTCCCTGTGCATGTGATTACATGTGTGCATGTCTGTGTGTACATGTGACACTGCATATATGCATGTGTTTACACAGTTGTGCAGCACTGATCCTCAGGAAGCTGCTATAAGACAATAGTAGTTTCCTCCTGGACCTGTGCACACACACATAAATGCATTCTAAAACACACATACACATGTACATAGATGTACATTCACAGTCCAATCATGAACAGCATTGTTATGCAGGCTTAGGGCATGCAAAGAGAAGGAAACATCCAAGGCAAACGCACTGAGACAAATGAACAGTCTGTATCAGATGAGGAAGAATTTGTGTTTTCTTTGGTCTATTAATTTTTAAAACTTACAATGCGCCACAGAGGCAGGGAAGGATATTAATAACACGAAGCCCAAAATAACAGGAATAAATGAAGGGAGGCCAGCTTGTGCGGAAAAGAAACTGGGAAACAAAGTCAGCAGGAGACGGGAGCCTGAGAACACTGTGGAAGCCATCAGCAAGCTGCAGATCAGAGGAGAGCAGTGCCTGTGAGCCTGAGTCAGGAGGGATGTAGGGAACGTGTTGACAGCAGCCTCGTGACGAGGCCTAGAGGAGAGAGGCAGTAATAAACGGAGCGCCGGTATCCTGAGGTAACAAGGCTTTGAAGATTGGAACATCAGAGGAAGATCTCAGATCTCAGACTGACATAGCCACGAGAGTCAATAGTTAGGTTGTGAAATATGTCCTTAGTGTCACATGTGGTAAAGACAGTGGGAACACTCATTAAGAAACCCTTGCTGGGAGAACCTACAGGCCAAACCACCAGACAAAAGAACTCTGAGGCAGCAGTCAGGGGGCAGAGGGAAACACATCTCATATCCAGGATGATATTCTAAGGACCACAACACCTGAGGGTACTCATGGACTGGAACTCAAAGGACTGTGGATGGTGCGAGCAGACTCACTGCAACCCCCTCTGCCTCAGGCAGTCACACAGCAGTGGTCTCACTAAGACCATTCTAGATTATTCTAATGAACGAGTGCCGAAGGCAGCAAGGTGTCTGTTCTCAGGAGGCGGAGGCACAGTGATGTTTCCAATCAATAGGGAAAGTTTTGTTTTACAAGTGTTTGCCATAAGCAAGGAGCAGTTTCTAGAATAAGAACCAAAAGAGCAAGTGTCCAGAGTGGTTGATTAGATCAGGCTTTTCCCCGTGGAGGGTTTAGAACATATTAAACAATAAATCTCTCGGTGCGGCAGAAATTGCTGCAAATATGCTTCACTGACGGAAAGACATACTCTCTAAATTCCTCTGAAACACAGACACAGTGTTCTGGTTGGTTCTTCGCTAGTCAGGAAAATACACTGCTAACCTAGTCGTGAATTTCCTCACAATTGCTTTCTGGCCTTGCACATGGTCTGTCATGGCTGGTCTGTACATTTGAAAAGAATAAGCATGCTTTCTGCTGTTTGAGAGAAGGTTCTAGAAATGCTAGCCAGGCCAGCAGACAATGGTGTTCAAGTCTTCTCTAGTATTGTATATTTTTCTACAAGAAACACGTAGTTATTTTTAAATTACTACAATCATTATTAGTGTGTGTGTGTGTGTGTGTGTGTATGTGTGTGGTGATGATGGTGTGTGTGTGGTGATGGTGTGTGTGTATGTGGTGATAGTGTGTGTATGTATGTATGTGTGTATGATGATGGTGCATGTGTATGTGTGTTGATTGTGTGTGTGTATGGTAATGGTGTGTATATGTGTGTGTATGTATATGCTGATGGTATGTGTGTGTGATAGTGGTGTGTGTGGTGATAGTGTGTTTGGTGTGTGTGTATATGTGTGTAGTGTGTGTATATGTGTGTAGTGTGTGTATATGTGTGTAGTGTGTGTATATGTGTGTGTGTTGTGTGTGTAGTGATGTGTGTGTGTGTGTGTGGTGATGATGGTGTGTACATGTGTGTGTGTGTGTGGTGTGTGGTGTGTGTGCTTTTGTGTGGTTTGTGGGGACAGGAAGTTGATGTCTGTTTCTTCCCACCTGACATTTTTGAGCTATGGTTACTCACTGAAATTGGAGCTTGTGAGTTTGGCTAGCCTGACTAACCAGCAAACCCCGGGGACCTGCTTTACTGAGAGAAATTTCGGAAAATGTTTAAGGAGTTATAGTCAGTCACCACCATTCTCAGCTTTTATATGGGTCCTGGAGATGTGAACATGGCTCTTTATGGTTACACAGCAAACACTTACTTTACCCACTGAGCTGCCTCCCAGCCCTGGTGGTGGTGGTGGTGGTGGTGGTGGTGGTGGTGGTGGTGGTGGTTTGTTCAACACAAAGTCTCACATTGCTCAATCTGGCCTCAAACTCAAAATGTTGTTGAGGGAGGCCTTGATCCCTTCATTCTTATGTCTCGCCCTCCTGGTGTTAGGATGAAAATCCGGTATGCACACCATAGCCCCTCCACAGCAGCAGTGCTCATACAGTGACAAACTGGGACAACACACGTGTCCAATTGCGAAGAAAATGGGTGAATAAATGGTGTAGTAGCCACACAGCAAGCATGTGAGAACTGCTATTTCATCACCACCCTGTGCTCTTCGTCAGGGTAAACAGATGAATCCCAAGCAAGCTGAGGAAAGCCAGGCACAGCAGCACAGCCCACAGTATGGAACCCACACAAGCCAGATGCAGAAACGGATACACAGTGGAGAGTGGGGGCTTCTAGGTACTGGTGACATAGGCAATTACAATGAGAAAGAAAGTGTATGTAGGCGTGCTGACGGTCTCTGTGTTATAGCTGTATGCCACCTGTGAGGCCGGCAAATAGCAAGAAATGTCAGGCAGGATTAAAGTAATGGAAACTTCTACCTGCAAACAGCCATTGTAAACAGCACATCCGAGTGGAAAGTGCTTTGAACCATCTAAATCCCAGTACAAACCCCAGGGCCTGATAATTCTACCCTTCCCCTTGGTAGTGTGTCCTGAGTGGTGTGCATCCAGCTGTGGGTCAGCAGCAAATCAGTTTGGGGAGCCGCAACTGGCATTTTTCTACAGATTGAAATAGAAGAGACTAGAATAAAGCAGTGGGAGTCAGGAATGTTCTACATAGCTTTTGAAAAAAAAAAAAAACAAACTCTTGTACACAGGATGGACACATACCAGGGATCCTCAGGTTTTCCCCTAAAAGGTCAGGACAATTCCAGGACCAGCTAGTGGCTCTGTGCCAGTGTGTCCTAGTTTGTTTGGGTGGCAGGAAACCCAGAGTATAAAGCAGTGGACTCACAGATGTTTTTTAGTGGAAAGGCACACGAGCCCAAGAGCTATGGCATCAGTGAGGTCACCTCCAACCTGTAGGGTGAATCATCTGTGTGGGCTGGACCCCCAGGACCCAGATCTTAGCTTACCAGGGAAACAAGGGTCTTTCTACGCGGTTGATGGCACCACAGGATGGGTATCAGCTGCAGTTACCAAGAAGATGTCATGCTAGGCAACTTCCCGAGAGAAGGGGACACCAGCTCCATCAGCAGGTGGAAGGGATGTGAGGGAATGAGGTGGCCCCACCCTCACGGGGGATTTTGTGAGGAGCTCAGAGTGCACAGAGGAAACAGCCTGTGGTAGTCTAGACACTTCCTCAGGCTCTGGGCTACACAAGGGCCTCTAGTTGTCTTGTGGCTGGCTCTGGTGTAAGTTTTATTAGGAATATTGCAGGAGGCCCATCAGCCATGAACGTGGGTAAGCTCCAAGCAACCTGAGCACTAGAAACTGGCCAGCCATGGAAACAGCAGTCTTGAGTCAAGACATCAGCATACAGAAAGCAAAGAAACATTATTAACACAAAGAGAAATGGCAACACACGCCCACAGAGATGAACACAGGTATTCCACAGCTCCTGGAAATGAAGACAGGGCCACGTGCTGATGGGGAGACACCACCACTCGGTTTATTCAGACAGAAACAACTAAGAACCAACAAGCACACAACAGCAATGAGTCTACTGCACACAACACTGCAGATGAGCCTTGGCCACACAAGCGAAAGAAGCCAAACATCGCAGAGTCCGATATGGGATCCCAGACATGATGATGAGCTGAACTGCAATTCAAGACTCACATTTGAGTTGCTGCTGTCCATGGGACGGGGTAAAATGGGAGGACTGGGGGCTTTGGGAGATAATGTCTACATATCAGAGAGTCTGGGGCTACCTAGTCTCTGTCCTTAAAAAGCTCAGGTTCAAAGGCCTTGGGTCAAGCATTCGCCCTAATTGTACTTCATTTTGACCGTATGGCAACACTGGAAGCGGGCAGACAAAAGGCCGGCTGAGTGGGAAGGGGAGAACACGGTGCTTTATTTTCCTTTT
The DNA here is from genome assembly GCF_011064425.1 of Rattus rattus. Taxonomy (NCBI): domain Eukaryota; kingdom Metazoa; phylum Chordata; class Mammalia; order Rodentia; family Muridae; genus Rattus; species Rattus rattus. The sequence continues at coordinate 158,130,048 of NC_046158.1, forward strand.
CTGGCTTCTGGGTGTGTGCCTGTCAGGAGCACCCCAGCCATTCCGTTTTCCTGGCCCTGAAGAGAACAGCACAGCACGGCAGTCCCGTTCCGTGTCACTGTGGCCTTTCCCTGGTCTCTACTGTTGTCTGTGTTTCTTGTGGTTGGAGACACATGCACCATGATGGTAAAACACACATCTGTCAGGTGTTATCTGCCGCCTTCATCACTGGGGCTTGTGTCCCCCTTGACTCCCAGGTTCTGGCACGAATTTCCCCATCGGGGTTATCTTGCAGCATCCCCAGAGTTCCAGTATAGGGGGTGGTGACCTAGTCAGTCAGTGGAGGGCAGGCTGAAACATGGCGGATGGGATCCTTGATGCCTTCAGGACTCTAGGGAAGACCTGGAACATCCAGGGTTCAGAGCCCAGGCCTCTGCATCCCCTTCCTGTACACAGGAATGTTTTGGGGCTTCCAGCATGGGGTTCCTTTCCCACCAGCACCCTGGATGCCCAGCAGCTCTGTGTTTAAAGGTGGATTTCCCTGCAGATAGTCAGGTAGGGACAGTGCTGGTCCTCTGGCTTACCTCCTTCCTGACATCCTCATGCAGCTGGGATGGGCAAGTCATACCATGAGGGCAACAGCTATACCTACTGGAGGCTTGGTGTGCTCATACGTTCTTCTTTCATTTCTGCAGTCCCCAGGACTATCCAAACAGGGACCTCAGCCTCAGGGCCTAGGACAACTTGGCTGAGGGTGCAGGGCCCAGCTCTGGGAAACCCATCTGGCTGGTGGAGACAGCAGAGGGGCAACTGGGACCATGACATGGGGCGATTTCTTGGGTGTCTCCCATGTCCTGCCCTTCACCCAGTAGAATCTCATAGAGCTGGGTACTGTTCTTTCTCCCCTCCCACCACTGGGGATTCTCCAGGTTGCCTGGTGCCATCTTGGGAAGGGGAAGAGGAGCCCCTCAGGTCTTCCCTGTAGGGTAGTTCAAGGCAGACTGGGTGAGGCACCCCTAACCCTTGGTCGATGGCCCTCAAACAATGAGTCGAGGGCCTGTTTTCTTAGAGTCTCTTGGCAGCTCACCCTATTCCACAACATCGAAGGGGCTTCCCATCACTCCTGCTGGTCTAGAGAGACATATTGAGGAGGAACTGTGGCCATACCACAGGACTGTCATGAGAAGTCTTACCTTCAGCCTTCTAATCCCAGAGAGGCAGAAGCATACAGGGATATCAAGGAAGATCCATGAGGGGATGTCCAGGCCCTGGACATGATTTGGCTCCATCACAACCCTGAGACTCCCAATGCTCTTGCCCTCCTGGGGTCTCTGGACCCTAGGAAATGCTCACCACAGAGCCCTGTGACCCTGAGGTGGAAGCAGGATTCCTGTGGTGCTTCAGTCTACCTGTGAGGGCCTGAACTCGGTCTCCTGTGAGTGGGACCCATCCATATAGCTCACTGTTCTGTTTCTCACCAATTTGTCCCAACCTAAACAAGATAAAAACCTGCCCGGGCTCACCCCTGACACCTCTGAGTCAGAGAGTAGCCCAACCTAGAGGGATGAGGGGACCACTTCTTGGGGGAGGGAGAGGGTGTGGCCAGCAGAGGCACAGTGGGCGTTTCCTGGTCTTATGGATCCCACAGCATGAGAGGCTCTGGTTCCTGAAGGTGGATGAATTTTTTTGTGGCCTCAAAGGACAACTGAGATCAACTCGGGATCATTCTCTGTGACACAGATGGGTGTATGCTGTCTGTAAGTCAGGGAGTGACTGTCACTTGCTCTGGAGAAACTTTAATGGGGACTCAGCCTGCAACTGTATCAGCCCTCATTTCTCTCCAACCAGGCCCATAGTCTGACTAGAACCAGGGCCAACTTCCAGCTCCCAAGAAGCATCATCTCTCTCCTAGGTGTCTCATGGCCAGCTGGTTTGGAAGGTGTGGGTGACTGACGAGTCGTATGGCCCTACAGAGACGTGGGAGCTGGGCACCACGTCGTCCCTAGATCATACCAGCCAGCCAGGGAGGCAGGAAGAGTCCCACAGTGCCCAGAAGGCAGACAATGATGAACATCCAGAGGAAGATTCGGTCAATGACCATGGCCACGTATTTCCAGTCCTCCTTCACCTGCAAACACAGACATGGGTCACTCTAGCTCTCACATCCCATGGGCAACCAGAGAACCTTCTAGAACCTGGCACTATGAGCCACAGTTTCTGCATTTTCCCATCAGACACACATCTACACACAAATGCGGTAAGACAGAGCATGCTCAGAGAATCTGCCGGGTCAGAGCAGCTGCTGCAGGGTAGAACCGGGGGAGGTAACCTATGGGGTGGACCCATATGAGCTGCATGTGCGGGGGTCTTTGAATTCAGACTCATTTGAATGCTTTCTGGTAGTCCACACTGCCACAGAACACTTGGGGTTCGTGCTGTACACTAGCTGGTCTTACCTGCTTGGCAGGTTGCCTAAACTCAAAATGGAGCTCCTCAGGCCTACTTTGGACAGACACAGGCCCATGACTTCAAGATGAAGTTTGTCTTATGTTTTCTAAAGCTGGTAGCACCACAGAGGCCAAGTCTACCTTCTCACAGTGCAGGTGTCAGAAGTGGGTCCCAGGGGCTGGAGAGACGGCTCAGTGGTTATGAGCACTGGCTGCTCTTCAAGACATCACGGGTTCAATTCCCAACTCCCACCTGGTGGCTCACAACCATGCGTAACTCCAGTTTCAGGGATTTGACACAGTCTTCTGGCTTCTGCTGGTAGCAGGCATGCATGTGGTGCACAGTCATACGTGTAATCAAAACATCCATACACATAGCATAACATTAAATTGAGGAAAAGTGGGTCTCAGAGGGACGTCACCCATGTGTCCTAGGGCAGAAGGTAAGAGCCAGGACATGTGGGTAATGGGTTGATCACTAAGGCCATCCCAAAAGCAAGGGCTAAGTGCACAACTGTCCCCTGGTCTGGTTCTGACTATGCACATCCACTTTTTACATGGGCAGCATAGTCAGTCTGAGCAGGCAATGGTGTGGAAGCAGTGATGCCAGGAGATGTCCCATGGAGAGAGGAGGGTCAGAGACAGAGGGTGAGCAGTGGCAACACGCACACATAAAGAACAGTGTATGTGCCCACCATCTTGGCCACCCAGTCAATCCTCATTGGACTGTGCTATATAGCACGGGGTGACAGTAAGTCCAAATGTCTATTGGCTCAGACTACAGGTTCTTCTGGATCCCACAGTGTGGACTCTAGCTTCTGCCAGGGGCTGATGCAAGGTAGCCACTTCCTCAAGCAGTTCTCAGAAGCAAAGACTCGGGAGACTAATGCCTGGGTCTGACTAGGCCTGAGAATTAGCACTGTGTTGAAGGCAGTTTCTGCATGCAGATCTAGCCTTGTACTCCAGGCAGGGTGGCTGTCACACACTGTCTTGCTCCTTCCTCCTCACTGTCCTGTGAGAGCATCATTTATCTAAAAGGGCTCTTAATAACCTCGAAGCTTGAGCAGAGCTGTACCAGGGACAGGGCGTGTGGGGGTCCTGAGCCAGTCTTTGTGAACGGCAGGGAGTAAGATGTGGTAAGCAGAGCTCAACCCAGACGAGGAACACTTGGACTGGCTGTCCCAGTTGCAAGGGCTTCTACCCTGAGTTTTCAAAGGAATCATAGGTGTCCTGTTGGTTTAAGCCAAAAGTAAGTAGCCACTTTCACTTAGATGAATAGATCTCTGTTAAATAAAGTGCACCTCAAGGGCTCCTCAGAGCAAATGGCTGTTTGGTGTTCCTCTTCCCCTCCCTGTACCTGGGACTAAGACTTGGAAGATGAAACACCACAGCAATGGACCAAAGCCCTGCTGTCCTGTCCCTATTAAGTCAGAGAGCTACCCAGGGCCAGAACCAGGTCAGGCAGCTGCAGCAGGCCAACAGAGATGGAGGAGGTCACAAGCCCCAGTCAGGGGACTGTGCTGGACATGCACTGGTTTCAGAAGGATTTCAGCTAAAATTGTCATATCCATCCTCCCTCAGGGGCCTCACTCCAGTGCCTGAAGCTTTCCCTCCACCCCAGAGCTGCATCAAGACAGCCCCAGAACCAAACTTTCTCTGCAGACAGGTCTCTGGGGTCCAGAATGTTCCAGAGGCCTCCAGAATGGCTTCACAATTTCCAGGGACTCAATGCGGGGGGGGGGGGAGTGGCCATGGGAGCCAGGACCCACTCCTGGAATGTGAGACATCAGCCTCGTTTCTTTCCAGGGCTTATCAGCTCCAGGAGAAAAGCTGCTAATGTCTGGGAGTGGATAACAGGCAAACCCCAGGTTAGGTAGGAAGATGAGCAGAAGCTAGCCAAACAGAGGTCTCAGGAGGGGCCATGACCAATGCCAGGCCTCAGCAAGGTCAACGTCCGGACATTTCAGGTGGCACAGCAGAGACAAAGGTAGACCAGGGCAGGACTTCTCCTAATGCCTTCTTTCCCCGACCTCTCTCGGAGGCTCCGATTCTATACCCCAAACTGTGCCCTGTCACAGGCAAACCCAGATTCGGCAAGCAGTCTGCCTGGCCCCAGGAGTCCTGCATCTCAGATCGTGTGATCCCAGACCCCAGTCCTGGAGACTTATTGTGACAACCAGACAAATGTGAAAGGGAAGACGGTCAGACAGAGCTGGAACTGCTGCCCAGTCCAATTGTTCACCAGAGCTGCCATCGGGGAAAAGTGCAGGAGCACTTGTTTTCGGTTAGGAGATACAGAGGAACGGGGACGTTCTTGTTCAGGCATCTGTTAGAATCAGAGCCTGAAGCATGAGGAACGAGTGCAGGTAGATTGGCTAAGCACCTGTGTTCTGCCTCCAGGTTCTGGAGGGTCCCGCAGTGGGGCAGCATTATGTCCTCACCCCACCGCCCTCCACAAACCTTCAAAAGGAACGATTGGGGGGGGCACAGATTCTGCCAGCTCCATTCTCTTCCCTATGCCCTCTCAACCTTGCTAGGGGTCAAAGGACCACCTTTTACCAGGTGGAATCCAGGGGAAAGCTGTTCTTGGGGTTACAGGTCGGCAGCAGCAGCAGCAACCCCACTGCATTTTGAGGAAGGCCTGTGTGGGACCTGGGCTGTCACCCAGGCCTGGGTAGCCAGTAACAGTCTGAACACTTCAAAGGAAGACCTTGTAGGTGTTAGAACCACAGTGCTAAAAACAGTCTCTCGACCTGCCACTTGAGAAACCTGGATAAAAGGACAGTATCTCAGTTTACAGTCCACCAGCTATACCGTGTTGTGTTAACCCCAGTGTGGCCTTTAGGGACCTATATAGCCTGCTAGGCGGAGACTACACTATGTACCTCAAGGTGTGCAGCTTGTCCGGGGCCTTGGTCTCTGGATCATGTGTGGGAAACACAAGACATCTCATCCTATCTGGGCCAGGGACACTTCCCATGGACAGCCTTTGGCAAGGACTTACCGAGAAGTCAGTGTCTTCTGCCTTGAGGTGGTCTGCAATGTATTGGACGCCTTCTACTGCCCGTGTCAGGGCCGGTGACAGGGGCAGGTGTTGGGGAGGTGCTTTGATGCCTCCCGCCTTGAGCACAGTGACTGGGGACACAGGAGATGGTTCCTTGCATGTGCATTTGCATGGAGAGGCCTGGTCTGACACGGGAAGCTGGGGTGGACGGGCCTTCAGGGAGGTCGGGGAGCTGGTGGGCTTGCTGTCAGCCAGGGAGGCAGCTCCATCTTGGGAAACACAGTACTGGATACTCCGAGACCGGCAGCGGATGCCATCCTCTGCTGCTTCTTGGGAGCTGGGCACATGCTGGACACTCAGGGACCTGGCTTTGATGAGCATTGGGGCCCCACTGCTGCTCTTGGGTGGAGGACAGGAGCCAGGCGACGGACAGGGACTGGCCTTCTCAACCTCTGATGTCTTCAAGTCAGGGACCTCGTGGGGGGGTGACCTGCACGTAGGCTGGGTCTCGACTGCTGTGTCCGTGGGGTTGCAGAAAGTTGGGGCAGGTGACAGGCCTTGGTTGCAGATGTCACTCAAAATGCCGGGCTCGCCCACAGGCTCTGGCCAGAAGTGGGGGGCGTTGGCCATCTTGTGCATGGACTCGATAAGTCTCCGGCAGTTGTCTTTGACCACCGAGGGGCGCTTCATGAAGAGGAGGCGAGGCACGATGTCCAGGAAGACTCTACGCACCCAGGCGGGCATGGTGTGTGTGCGCGGCGAGCGGTGGTGCACGTTGAGCACGAAGACCGTGATGACGATGGAGAGGGTGACGAAGATCATGGTGAAGAGGAGGTACTCGCCGATGAGCGGGATGACCAGCGAGGTGGACGGGATGATCTCGGTGATGAGCAGCAGGAAGACGGTGAGAGAAAGCAGCACCGAGATGCACAGTGTGACCTTCTCGCCGCACTCCGAAGGCAGATAGAAGACCAGCACGGTGAGACAGGAGATGAGCAGGCACGGGATGATGAGGTTGATGGTGTAGAATAGCGGCAGCCGTCGGATGATGAAGGCATAGGTGATGTCAGGGTAGATCTCGGCACAGCATTCGTACTTCCTGGTGTTGTAGGTGCCCACGGCATCCACGATGACCCACTCCCCACTTTCCCAGAAGTCCAGTTGGTCCACACGGCTATGCATGCTCACTAAGTCAATCTTGGCCTTGTCGTAGGTCCAGGATCCAAACTTCATGGTACAGTTCTGCTGGTCGAAGGGGAAGAAGGTGACGTCGATGCTGCAGGAGCTCTTATAGATGGCCGGGGGTGTCCACTGCACCCTTCCGTCATAGAACAGGTGGGCCTTGGTCAGGTGGGTGACTGCAAAGTCTCCGTCCGCACTGGCAGGAAGCGAGAGAAAGCAATGAGGTCTGCCCCTCCATACACCACACCCATAAACATTGCAGAGAAAGCCTCCCAGCCTGACCGACAGCTCTGACAGCCACCCACACGGTGCAGGACTGTGTGTAGTGGTGCGTGTGGTCTGGGCCGTCACTCACCTGGGTGCTTCAGTTTCTCACCCTTGATTCAAGGTGGCATGTGGTTTGGAGAAGACGGGGATGAATGGTGCGCATGCCCAGTGAGCAGAGTTAGTGTTACAGCCCTTGTTCTATGCTGTTATGAGGGCGCAGGGTGGGACCAAACCACTGGCTTCTCCATGAATTTGCATTTGTACCTCCATTCTGAGGGGCCTGGGTCACCTCTGCCTATTGTGGCACTGTGGAAATTTCCCTTTGCCTTCCCCTGGTTTCCACCTGAGTGTCTCATGGACCGAGGGGAGGGGCTGGTGCCTGTCCTCTTCAGTTTAGGAGCTGACGACTAGCCCCTGGAGCGTGCTATGGATATCCGGGAGGTCCCTGCAGGACCATAGCAAGCTCACTGGGCATGGAAAGTATGTGTCTACAGTGACGGGACAAGAGGACCCAGAGGCCTGATCCAGGAGAATAGGTACCTGCTGGGCCCAGGAGCAGAGGGGTGAGATACGCAAGATTTCGTCCCCATCACCCATGAAAAGGACCTCATATCAAGCAGCTGCTCATCAGGTCCTGGTTAATGGATCATCTTGCTGGAGGCCAGTTGGCCTCTCTGCCCATCTTATCCATACGGAAGACCCAGGCATGCACATAACAATGCATCGTGCCCCACGGTCACCCCCAGGACAAACACCCTGGACTGAGTGCACACTCAGGGTGGATCAACCCTGACCTCCTGCCACTGGAGACTGAGGTATCTACCTCTCCACTGGCTCCAAGTACTGGAGGCCACCTCCCTACAGGTCATGGCAGAGTCTGGATGTGGACTGCAGCTGTCTAATTCAGCCCCCAGTGTCTGATTGTTGGCTTCTTGCCTCTCTCTGCCTTGGGGGGATGTTTGTCAGGTTGAGCAGTGGAACCCGGGGCTGCTGTCCTTAAGGCCCCTCCTCTCGAGCAGAGTTCCAGCCTTGGCCTCTGAGCTTCACGAGCAGTGATGCTGTGCCTCAGTTTACCCATTATCGGAACTTGACACCGGGAAGCTGCTCTCAAGAAGCCTTCCTCACCCTCCTCACCTCCACAACCCTCCCCAGAGCTGGTCTTCAGAGCCCAGCTTCAACTCTATTTGCCCTGTGGAACCTGGGCTGAGACGCCACTCTTTAGGCCTTGGCTTCTTCACAGGCCCGGCCCTAGATTAGCATTCACAGACCGTGAGAGAGCAATGCACTAACGCGCTTGGGCAAACCCTGCCAGCTTCAGCTCAGAAACACTGACGGGAAACCTCAATTTATAGCTACCGAGCTCTCTGAAGCCTGATTAAATCCCTCAGTAATGGCACCCGCACACATCCCTTTGGTCTCAACACTCATAAGACAGTGTAGCTCAGAGACACAGACTCCAGAACCTTCTGTTCACCCAGCAGTCCAGACCCCTTCTGTCCATTACTTCTCCCACCTCCATTCACCGGTCCGGGTCATTGGCTAGAATCCTTCAAGGTTCTAAGGCAGAAGGATCCGTGAATTTCATCAGCCAACTGGCCCTGCTATCCTGACAAGCTTTATCAGGTCTAGACCAGGGCCCATGGTGGCTTCCTGGGAATCTTAGTGGCTCTTCCTTTGCTAGCCAAAATCCTGCAGTACCATGCCCAAGTCCAGAAGACTTGAGCTTCTCATGATCTCAGTGGGTGCCAACCCTGGACCCTCCAGCATGTTAACCCACCCTGGGCCAGTGCCACCGGTAGCCATGCTGCATGTGGAAGGGACTGGAAACGCCACTCTCTCTACATGCACCCTGATAAGGTTCCTGGCTGCACAGTGCACAGAGCTCAGCCTGGCTTCTACAGAAGCCGAGGTTCCCTCCGGGTACATGGGGGTGGATCTTGCAGCGCATTTCGGGCCGTGCAGATTCAGGCTTGGTTTTGTTTCCCTCTCTGGGTCCCATCTCTCCAAAAAATCAAAGCCTAAACACTCCAGGCACAAATTTAAATTCTCCCACAGCCAGAGAGTGGATCCTCCGCCTTGCAAACATTCTGGAGGGCAGGCAGGGGAGGCTGCAACCAGTTGGCAGACAGGAGGCCCTCGGGGCTCACTTGAATCGGTGGCTCCCATCTGCAGTCTGGGCTGCTGGGTCTAGGTTTCCTACCCTGGAGACACAATGAGGGTTCAGCAGTCAGAGCTCAGGTTACCGTGGTTCCATCTGCCTTCACCAGTACTATTCGCCATCCTCTGTTCTCCCCGCCCTGCCTAGCCTGTCTGCGTTCCCCTTGTGAGTTTTCCAGAGCACCTAAACCTGAGTGTACGGCCCCCTCTGTTCCCTCTGGAGTTGCTGTTGGGCTTGTGTTTGCAGACAGGTCCCAAGTGCACTCTCTAAGGACAGAGTTCTCTGAGGGTTGCAGTGCAGCCCAGCTCCTTCAAATTCTGGCCCTGCTTCCATATGACACTGCCACGAAACCCCAGTTGTGGAGAAGGTGACAGTAGAGTCCACAGGGCTCAGCACTCTGTGTCCTACTTCTGGCTGCTCTTTCTTCTCGTGGGGCCAAGGGTAAGGTTCTCAGAATGCCCAAAGGATATTGCTGTCTCAGGGACCACTGGCAGCCCAGCCATGAACCAGGACAGCAAGCATTTCACGGCCGAAGCTGCTGATGCAGGGTGAGGATGATGGAGCCTCAGTTTCCGCACCTTAGAATCTCCAGGAAACAAGAGGAAGCACAAGCATTTGGGTCCTAGAGCCATCCAGTGTGTGTTAGTGGATTCAATGAGCTAGCCAGTAGCTGAGAGAGAATGGGTCCCAGATCCTGCCTACCCCTAAGAGGCCCCATCCCATGAGGAGGCATTCCAGAGGCAACTGTTTGCCCTGTACCAGGTGGAGAGCTTCTGGGCTTCCAGGAGAGGGAGCCCCACATCAACAAAGGAGTGGGGACTCCCGTATCCAGCACTGGGACCAGCCATCTGGCAAGCAGCTGCTGGAAATGGCCTTCCTCCCTGCTAGCACCAGATTCCTATCAACCCTCGCCAGCTCCAAGTCCTGTTCAGATAGACCTCAAGTGCTCATCCCAGCCCCATCAAAGGGTCTCTGTGTGGGCGGGGGGAGTTGCCCCTTTCACAGTATCCTAGCAGGTAGAAGAGATAAAAAGGTGACCTTAGAGGGGTGGAAACTACTGAGTGCCTGTCCGTAGGAGCTTGAGTACTGGGTTCCCTCCACCTACTCCTCTGCTTAACAAATACCACCCAGGAAATGCATGTCCTTCCTTGTCCTGGGTCCAACAGGCTGCCCAGAGTAGATTCAGTACTTGATCCCAGGGTTTGAGGGAGGATCAAGCAGAGTGTGGACCCCAGAAAGGCCCAGTAGCTAGAAGCCTTCCAGGGTTCAAGGTTCAGCTGGATTGCTGCAGAAGACAGAGAGCCATTCTGAAGGAAGAGCAGGAATTGTAGACCTTGCCATTCTCTGACATATATGCTCCTCCTTAAGCCCACCCATAACACACTCTGGAAAACCACCTTCAGCGCCTTCTACAAGCCGAGGATGTGGCTAGTACTCCGCTCAATTAAAGAGGAAGAGAATCCCAGTCATTCTTAATCAAATAGGAGCATTTGTAGGTCAGACGGGCACCCCAGGGGCTGGAGGGGGCTGCTGGCAGATGGCTGGGACTAGCGGGTAGAAGAGCTTCTGTTTGCTTTGTCTGTAAGCACTGCGGAAGCTGCTGCCCACCCAGACCCTGAGGGAAAAGAGCATCACCTCGGGAAGACTCAGCTCAGGAAGCCAGCTGCTCCCAGTCCTGGTCTTCTTGTGAGGTTCCCCGGGAGAGAAGTGTGAAGACGCTCGCCCCCTGTCTTGTCACCACTAACTGGATTTGTCTCCATGTGGACTTTAGCTTCCAGGAGCTGAGACAGGGTGTGAGCTGATCTTGAGAACCAGGTTTGCCCACTGGATCAATGCCCAGTGTTGGATACACAGCATGAAGGCAGGACCAAGAAGAGCGGAGGCGAGGCTCTGTAGAGCAGCCACGTCTCTCGCTCTTTACCTACTCCCAAAGTCCCCTGCGTCATTAGTCAACCAAACTGTGACTTGTGCATGGTGGGGGTTAAGGACACCTGCTTGAGATGGGATACTGGCAGCCGCTGCCAGAAGAGGATGTCGAATCCCTTCTCTGCTCTTAGGAGACCAGCAGAACTAGAAGTTCTCCAGACCCCAGAGCAGGTATTCCCAGGTGCTGGTGGCCATTGGGCTTCCTCTCCATTTGGTCTTCTTTGATCCTAGCAACTTCCTCGATGTGTGGGTCCTGACCTCAACCCCCACCCCCACCCCGGGCCCACATGGCTTACTTGTTGTAGAGGACGATGTCAGGCCTCCAGATGAGTTCAGAGGGGATGCGGATGGAGGTGACATTCTCGTAGTCACCAGGGTCCCAGCGCAGCTTGTAGTCGTGCCACTCCTGGGTGGGAGTGGAGAGACGTGTGTGAGATGGATGTAGGGCAGAGGGCAGAGGCGGGGACGCCCTCCCCACTCACCTGCTTCACCCACACGTTGGTTGTCATCATCTGGTTCTTCTCGTCCTAGGGCACAAGTAAGAAAGGAGCTTGAGGTCCTCAGGAACAGATATGTTCCAGCCTAGGTCTACTTATCCATAGCTAGCCATAGGCATGGATGAGCAGTGCTAAACTTCAGGAGGGAAAGAGTGCCTCAGCCCTTCAGGTAACGCCACAGCCGGGATGGCAGCCTATGGGGGGCCAAGGATAGGAGACAAGAACCCTGGAACCTTTCCAGAAAGACATGGGGGATACAGTTCAGCCCCAAATGGACCCCAGGCTCCATGTAGACTGAGTCTTCTTCCCAGAAATCTGACAGCCTTTCCCACCCACATTTCTCCCTCCTTCTCCCTCTGTGGATGAAACCCATGTGCTGTTATCAAAGCCACCGGCCGGGGAGATCTTGACAAGAGCCAGGGTGGACATTGTGGGACAATTCTGGTAGTTTCACCTCAAGGTTGCTATGTAACAACCAGGAGATCTAGGCCATAGTTTCCTCTGTGAGGTCTCTCGCAGCCACTGCCCCAATTTACCTACCCTCCCTAGGCCTTTATTTCCCCTCTGTGCCATAGGAATGGGCCCCTCTGTTGCATTCCTGGTAGGGAACAGCAGGTTGAGTCCCAAGTTCTGAGCAGTCAGCTCCTAAAACAGACAGGACCCTTGTGGAGAGCAAGCCCTGGTGCAGGACAGGCGTCTGTGGGGACAGAGAGGCAGCCAGGGCTGTATCTTCCAGACACTCAGTACCCAGGAGGGGCCTGCAAACTCAAGCCCCGAGTCTAGGGAACAGCACTGAGCCTTGCCAGAGAGCGTGAAGGTCTGATGTGCGCACCTCATACTGGGCAGCTTACTTCCCAATCTAGACCAGCGTTTCCCTTCATCAGCCTAAGCATGACAAACAGGCTTCTCAGAGGACCTAACCAAGGAGATCCCAAGTCATCCAGCAAAGAAGTGTCTTGCCAAGAATAACTCGTGCCCCACAAAAGTCATTATAAGCTGGTATGTGGTGGTGGTGGTGGGAGAGACTGCACCCCCTGAATGCCCAGCCTCAGGCCTAGGTCCTTTCTAGTACAATCACCTAGGAAGGTCACCCAGTGGCCTGACCAAGTCCCCTCCCTGGATGAGAAGACAGAATGCAGAGCAGTGTATAGGCTGCTGCTTCCCGTGCTGCCGGCATGAGCTGGCTCATCCCTGCCTGAGCTAGTCTGCAGCAACCTCATCCCTGTGTGACCTTGACCCCATACCCAAGGAAGCTGGGAATGGAAGGCGGTCTGCCTCAGCCCATAAGGCCTCCGGGGTCATCAGAATAAATTTGACTGTGGCATGGTTGGGTCTTCCCTTCCTAGTGTATCCCTTCCAGCTGCATGAGGCCGTCACACTTCAGGGGCCTTTGATGCTGCAGACGTGACGTAGAGCAGAGCCGTGAAGCACATTTTGCAAGGGCTCAGCATTGGGTTAGGAAACCACTGGGGATTCAGTAGCCTTCTCCACAGCTGACGCTGGGGTTAGGAATTCAAGCAAAGCACTTACTGGATGCAGACCTCAAAGAAGGCATCTGTAGTAGATATGTTAGCTCACAAAGGGACACAGACAGGCTGGACAACTACAACGGGGCACCTGGATCCCAGCCCTCAGTGGAAGGAAGCAAAACAGGCCAGACACAGGTAGACCTTCCTACACAAATGTGGCCATGAACCTCCAACATGTCCAGTGCCAAGCTGGAACCAGCACTTTCCTTTTAGCAGAGTCAAGCTGCCTGGCAAGGTGTGGGGTGAAACATTGGGATACCCTCAAACCAGGCCTGGGAGCTATCTATATGCATGTGTATACATGTTCTAGTGTGGTCTTAGCTAGATCGTGGCGATGATCAGGCCTGAGTGCCAGGTCCCTCACAGAAATCTTGGTGCTAGGTGTACTTTGGGCCTCAATGTCTCCTGAGAGGCAGAGGAGGGAGAGAGAGAGAGAGAGAGAGAGAGAGAGAGAGAGAGAGAGAGAGAGAGAGCATAAGACTGAGCTTGACAGCCTTAGGCAGACCTGGAGGTTGCCTCCCCAGAACCTTGAGCTACCGCCAACAGTTGCCTCTGCCAGACTTGACTTTGTACTTTGCAAACCTCAGCAGGGTTGAGGGGCTTGTACATCCTGCTCTGTCCTTGATGTCCCCCAGCCAGGGACACTGTAGAAACAATTCCAGGGGGCCGAATGCTGGGCCCTCCTGAGAACGAAATCTTAGTGGCTGGCTCTGAGTAGAGCCAACTGGGAAGGTCTCTGTGTCCAATCCCATCAACCTGAGGCCCTGGGATGTTGCTGCCTCTGTCAAAGATGGCATAGCAGCTCTCAGCTCACATTAGGAAAGCACACGTAATGGCTGAGAATCACCCAACACATTCAGTGCCAGCCTCAGGCCAACACTTCCTGTTGTAGCAGGGTGTGGGGTGGGTTTTTAGGGCACTGAAGGCCCTGTAGGGATAGGTCTCTCTCCTCCAATTCAGGCTCTGTTCCTGTACCCAGCATAACCCAGTATGGAGACCCCAAGCTTACCAAATCAGATGGCCTTTGACTGCCCTCACTGGGAAGGTCATACCTCCCCAGCAGGACTCTACCAGTCAGGAGAGACCCCATGCTGAGGCCCAGAATGAACAGGGCAGAGCCTTGGGTGGTACTGACATACAGGTGTGAACCAACCGGTAGCTGGAGTCCTCCAAGGCTGGTCTCCAAGGCTTGCCTCCAAGACAGCTGAGCCTGGTCAGGAAAGGCTGGGTCCTAACAAAGCAACTCAGCCTCTCCTAAGATCAGTTGCCTGTAGTATATTTCCTTGGGCTAGGACCTTGTCTCCTGTGCTTCCTCCAGGATTCCTTGGAGGAAGATGCCTAGCTCACACATGGTCTTCCTGGACCCTCACTAGGAAAACGAATACATACAGATGGCTAAACAGGACCTGTCTACAATTCACCCAAGCCACACTTTCCACACGGGTTGTACTTGGTGGCCTCTGGAATCAGCCTGAGATCTATGCGCCCGCAGCGTACCACAGTGGCCACTCGAAGGATGCCACAGCCAAAGTTTCTACAGCCTAGCTGCTGAGGAGGGAAGTGGCCCTCTTAGAGCCAAAGAAGCCTTTTTCTGATCTTTACTCCAAAAGGTGCCCTGCTTACTTAGGAAACATAGCCCACTAGCTATCCGGTGAGCAGGTCCAGAGCCACAGTGCTCCTCTCCCTTTCCCAGTTCTGAGCACCTGCTGAGGCTCAGGATGGCATTTTGCTGGCAACCTTGGTTGAACCCAGCCACGTGGAGTCTTGGTGTAGTAACGCCTGCAGGGTGACCCTGTTGTCCTACGTAGCACCAGGCCATCCCCATACCTACCACGTCAATGAGCTGAGCAATGGACAAGCCAAAGCGGACGAGGACCACATCTGAGATATTGGCTACTGGCCGGGACCACTTGTTGTAGCCGGAGAAGAGTCTTTTCAGGAGCCGCTCCTCCGCATGGGCCCGGGTCTCTATGTGGCTGCTAGCTGTGGGGGAGGCGGAAGGTTTAAGCACAGATGACCACAGAGGCTGCCCCTCCAGCTCCACACCAGGCCCCATGCTATCAGAGTCCTTTCTTCTGATTCCTGGTACACGTCGCCTTCCATCTCGGGGGGCCCTGGGCATGCTGCCTTGTTCCCCTGCACCCCCACCCTTCCCCTCAAGGAAGCCTTTCCAAGGTCCCAAGAATGGGTCAGGCCCTCCCGCACTCCACCAGGAAAACAAGACAAGTGACACAGTGAACACTGAATTAATTGTGTAGAGCTCCCCTGCAGACAATCACTTTGGATGGAAGTGCCCTATCTCCAGTGACCGGCAGAGACAAAGGACATGAAGTGACAGCAGGGAGGGGGTGGTGGTGGCAGAAGGTGTATGGGGCAGCTAGGATAGAGGAAGGGGGGGTGAACGGACGGACGCACTAATGAAAGAGGGCCAGGCACCACTTCTCCCGGCTGCAGGAGCTTGAGCCACTGTCCACAGGAGTGGTCCTGCTGCCTGGGCTTCTAGTGTACACCCTGACAATGACTGCAGACCCTCAGGGCCACCAGCACCCTGTGTTCATAGACGGATACAAGATGCCGTGGATAAGCACCACACGGCTTCATGAAGAGGGTGGTCCCTCATCCCACCAGCCGGCAGCCCATCTGTGTCCTCTCCACCTGCCCCCCCACGTGGCTAGGGGGCCTCCCTACCTCCATTTGCTGGGCTGCTGCATCAAAAGAGGGGGTTGGGAAGAAAGAGGGGAGCCTCTGCTGTCTACTGGATCTTGCTCACCTGAGAGACACAGGAACTCCTCAGGAGGGGACTCCTAGAGGTCCCCCCCCAGCCTCCTCCTCCCTCAACCTCATTCATCCTGGTATCTTGGACCAACCAGTTAGGGAAGCCCCTTTGCTCAGTGAGAAGGCCAGGATTAAATAACTGCAGGAAGCCCCAGCACGGGTTAGGGTGAGAGGTGTCCGCTGAGAGGAAGAGAGGTGGAGGAAGCCTGGGAGCAGAAAGGATAGGGTGGGAGCTCCAGGGGCCGGGGCAGATCCCTAAAAACAGGGGCAGACATGGGGGCGGTCTGAAGGCGAGATTTGGCAGGATGGAACCTCCCTCCTAGGTGGACTCCACCTCTATCCTAGTTAAGGTTCTGATTCCAGCTCCGAAATGCAGGCAGACCACCCTCCCCCACCCCCTACCCCCGCTCCACTCAAACCCCCTCTCCCAGCACTTGGAGGCTGATTCCCTCCTCTCTGGCTCAGCTAGCACCGCAGGACATCAGAGCTGTAGTGGGTGGAGGAGTCTCTGTGGCTATCCCGTTGCGCGCACCCGCGGCTTGGCACCGCAGCCCGGGGCCTCCTCTCCCCGAGCCCCGGAGTCCCAGCTGCCAGGACCCGGGAGATAAGGGCCCGTTTCGCGTTTCGAAACTTACCAGGCAAGAGGCCGGTCCCTAGCAGCAGCAGCAGCGGCAGTAGCAGCAGCGGCGGCGGCGCCCCGGGGCCCCCGATCTCCATGGCGCACCGAGCGGGCTCTAGACGAGGGCGGCTCCCGGCTGTGCCGCGCCTCCGCTCCGAGACCCGCGCGCACCCAACTTCATGCCCCGTGCCGCGGCCGCTCGTCCCTAAGCCCGGCTCCGCAGCTCGTCCCGCGGGGCGCGGCGGCGGGGCGGGAGCTCGAGGTTGTGGGCTCCGCGGCGCGGCCCCGCCCGGACCTGCTGCCTCCAGCCGCCGGCGAGAGGGGAGGAGGGGGAGGGACTGAAGGGAGGAGGGAGAATGTGGGAGGAGGGGGCGGACCGGGCCCCGAGGGTATGTGGAGGCCGTGCTCGGGCCCCTTGTGGGGGTAAAGTTTCCGTGTCCTCCTGAGGCTCGCGACTTGCGGGGAGGGGCTGTGTACTCCGCAGTCATTCCATCAATCTCGGCGTCTTTTGGAAATGAGCCCCCAACCCTGGTCTCCAGCCCTAACCCTGCCGGCAGCGTGAAGACTGCGGTGCACATTCAGGGACTGTGCGCGCGAGGAGGGCGCCCTGTTCGGCACTGGCTAACTCCATCACTTCACCCCTCCTTGGCGTGACAGTTTGCAGTTTGGAAATAACAAGTCTCCTTCCTTAGCCCAACACTGAAGAAAGAACCTATTCCCCATTAGTCTCCTACCCTCCTCCTGCACCGCAAGCCCAAGAATCATCCTGCGACGCCCAGGCCCCGCGCCACCCTTCTAGTGAGAAGAACCTGGTGTTCAGACCTTCGCAGAGCCAGCTCGGGACCAAGGTCCGTCTTTGTCCTTTTTAAGCGTGCAGATTCTCTACCCCTGCCTTCTCGGTGGACTGTGCCGGCATGAAAGCAGTTCCCCACCCCAGCTCTGCAGGCAGAGAGCTACTGGCCAGTGTTGTGGTTCCTAGCGTGACACGCGGGGAGGGAAGGGGGCGTCTGAACAGCAATGCAGGGAAGAGAGGTGATGTTTTGTGTTCCCAAGAAGGAAGAAACCCTGCCCAGCCTCAAAGGCTAGATGTACTCTGCAGCCGACTCCCGGCCCCCAGATGGGGACAATCCTGAAGTTGAAGGCAAGAGAGTGCTGTCTCTGTCCCTATAGCACATACCCCTCTGTCCCCAGGCATGGTGGCTCTGAGGCTGACTGTCCCTCTGGCCTTCTGTGCTGACCCCCACCCCAACAGTACAGGGTGGTTTTCATAGTCTGGTTTCCGCAGCCATGCCTACCCCCTCTTTCCCATCTCCCCACCTTGCCCCACCTCCTCTATCTGCCCCTCCAACAGTAGTGTACCTAGTTCTCTTGCCCTCTGGCCTACAGTGAATACATATGTCACACACCTGCTCTGGAACCTTCAGAGTCCTCCAGGTCACAGGAGCCATCTGCCTACACTCTGTGAGCAGAACCTACAGTACGGACTTCCAAAATATTCTCCTCCTGGGCAGAGCACCTCCACAGTGGCCATGGTTCTCCTGTCCCTTCCTAGATGCTGGCCCAAACACGAGGATGTGTTGCTATGCCAGACTCCCACAGTACTCTCTCGAAGAAGTTCAATCCTTACCTCACCTATTCCTTCCCTAAAGTGGGTGTGGAAAGATTTAAGCAACTTGCTCACGATCACACATTCAGTAGTGGGATCCTAAAACAGGCTATCGAGCTTCAGAGTAGGCACCCTGACCTCGTGTGAAGAACGTTCTCTCGGTACCCCCTCCCTTTCCGCCTGGAGACTTTCCAGGAGCCAAGGGAAAGCCTGGGTTTCTCAGTAGAATTCTACTCTTAACACGCTCACCACCAGGGCTAATCCCCCCACACACACACACACATACCCTAAGCGCACGTACACATTTCATGTATTTATTAGCCCTTCGCTCCTCTAGCTGAGTATTCTTAAGCACACTTGGACGAACAAATCGGCTTGTGGCTGGGCACTGCCTATGGGACAGAAAGCAAGCCTGTGTAAGGCTTAGCATGGTAGACCCCCAGGGATCTGGGGAGAGCAGCACGTGGGTCTCACGTGGGTCCCAACTGCAGCTGGACCTGGGTCTACAGCCATTGATGTGACACCTCTGCTCCATATTAGCACAGAACAAGGGATTGCCTGGTGTGACAGTATACACAGCCAACTCCATCTTCTATCAGTACCAGAAGCCAAAGATGGATGCAGGGTGGTGTGTGCCTGTAATTCCACTACTCGGAGGCTGAGGCAGGAGGATTGCCACAAGTTCAAAGTAAGGCTGGGCTATGTAGTGAGTTTGAGGTCGGCCTGGACCACAGTGTTAGATCCTCTTAAATATATTGAAGTAGCCAACCATGATCTAGGTCCTTAGGAGTTTCTTCCAGCTACCCTGGAACTCAGGTTAGGTGGTCTCATTCAGACATGGCTGTGGAGAGAGGTAGGCAGACTAAGGCTTCTCACCGTCACTGAGTGATATTTCCTTCCTAGGGTCAGTGATGAGGGTCCCGACCCCTGCCCCATGGCAAATCAAAACCTCCTTTTGGGTAAAGCTGTTTTGGTTTCTCTCTCCTGAGTCTAACCCACAGTTTCATCTTTTGACTGTCTTGAGGGTCAGAGGGTGGGAAGGGGGTGGTGAGCTGGGTGAGCCCTCAGAGGCTTCCAGAAGAAGGTCCACAGGAGCAGTGTAGATGCTGTGGTGTCCACTTGTACCTGGGGATTTGTTTCGTGTACAGGCTTTGGCACCCACTACCGAGTCTGTTGGTACAACCTCAGGTCTGCCATTCCCTTTCCCAGACAACTCAGATGTAGGAGCCTCAGACCAAATCTGAATTAGCCCCTGGCTTATGACTGAGTCAGGAGGAACTGAGAGTTTCTTGGGGGGTGGGGGTGGGGAAATCAGTTCTGTTGCCTATTGGTCTTCAAGCTTCTAGAGGGAAGCTTTGTGCCCGGCCTTCTACATTGAGCAGTCCCGGGACAGTGGCTCACACCAGCAGGCAGTCTCTCCTGGGGCAAGAGGCCAGGTGGGGGTCAGCTCCACCCCCAGGGCATTGCTGACACAGCCCTGTGCACCACGTGCACTAGCTCGCACACATCTGCCTGGCTGGTTGACTTTCCCTGCGGATTTGCTAATGCAGTAGATTAATCAGTCTCACTCATTAATTTGTAGGGCCCCCTCTGCCCCACCTGCTGGCTAGAATCCACTGCTGGGGACCCTGGGAATCCTGGTGCCGAGTGAAGCTCTTACTGAGGGCACCAGGCAAGAAGAGCCCAGCTCACATGTCTATAGACTACTCTGGGAGGAAGGTGAGGGTGACCCTGAGGCCAGAGTCTTGTGTCCCTGAGGGTGGGGGTGGAGCAAGCCCCTGCCCGTGCCTCCCTTCCTGCTCTATTACTTCTCTTCCAGGATCCTGCTGCCCAACTGGACAGGTAAAGATGCAGGCCTACAAGGGGACTTCCCTCCCTCTCTCTGCCCTCTCTACCCTACACCCTGTCCCAAGGACATTTCCATGGTAACCATCTGCTGGTATAAACAGGGATTCACATCCCTGTGTCCGAGACATGAGGCCTCCATCCCACAAGGATGTGAGTCCAGTGGGGAGGCTCTGGGCCTCACACACAGGCAGGGATGTTAGTGTGGCTGGGCATGTGTGTGGAATGCAGATGGAGGAAAGGATGTATAACTGAGGGAAAGAAGAGGGGAGGCAGGGACAGACGGAGGG
Organism: Rattus rattus; assembly: GCF_011064425.1. Classification (NCBI taxonomy): domain Eukaryota; kingdom Metazoa; phylum Chordata; class Mammalia; order Rodentia; family Muridae; genus Rattus; species Rattus rattus. The sequence goes on from NC_046158.1 coordinate 158,150,172, forward strand.
AGGGAGAGGGGAAGAATAAAGGAAGGGAGGAAAAAAAATATTTGCTTCTAGGGCTCAGCCCTGTCACTCTCGTCCTTGGACCAGGCTCAACCAGGCTGAGGGTTCCCCTGAGAGGACCAGGGCTCATGGGCAGGTGGCTACAGAGAGCAGCAGGAGCACAGGGAGGGGACTCTAGGCCAGGTCTTGCCAGGCAGGAGTAGAGACACTCAGAGGGCTCAGAGCACTCCCTCACCATCATCTCCACTGCATGGGTGACCATGAGAACCTGGGGCCTGGCCACACTTCCTGCCCCACTCATCCTGACCCTTGGCTGCCTAACCCAGGACCCTACCAGTCACCCCAAGTACTGGTAAATGCACCGAAACAGAGTGGGCAAGCTACAGGCTGGGCCTGGTGCTATGGTGGCAACTCCAGGTCTGCGGGGGTTGGGGGGTCCTTGGCACCCTGAAGTCTGGTTCTGGATTAAGGGAGCATGCTAACCAGGTTCAGCAGCTGCCAGCATGCTAGCCAGGATCATCTATGGCTGTGGCTAGTGTCTGAAAGCCCACGTTCCTTGTTTTAGTAGTCTGATGACCTCCTTCCTCACCTGACTTCCTGTGGGTGATCCTGTTTGCTAATAGTCCATCAATTTGCAAAGCAGGGGCAGTCAATGCTCTGCCTTCCTCCCTGCACCACCGGCACTCAGCGCTCAATTCTTTATAAGCACTCTGAGGAGGGCTCCAACTCCAGGGAGCACTGTGGTGATGAATGGGAGAGATCACCCTGCTGGCTCCAAGTTTTACTGCTGGCCCAGAGACGGCATCATGGCTGGCAGCCAGAGTTGATTTAAAACTGCTCAGCCCCTCCCTTGCAGTGACCTCAGGCGAGCCATTCACTTTCCTGAGTCTTAGTTTCCTCAGCTGTTGAATGAGGTAGCAATGGTCCCTTGCAATGAGGACCAGGTGCCTGGATGGTCCCTTTAACTTCCTTGGTGTTTAAGAGCTCTCAGGGGAAAATCCCAGTGCCAATTCAGGTGCCTTCAGAGTCTAGGCATGGGACAGACTAGGTAGGACACAGCTCAAAGGGGTGACCCTGTTTTCTGGTTTGTGCCTTAGCACTTATATGCCCATTGGCCTCAATCCCCTTCGGAGACCACAACCACACTCAGGCCCCAGCCCTGGCAGCCAGAGCCTAAATCTCTCAATACCTGCTGAGTCCCCAGCCTTGCAACACAGCTTGTGTCCTGCAGCTGATGCCCAGGCAGGTGGTGGGTCTCAGGCTCTTTGTGAAGAATTTTGTCCTGACAGGCTGACAAAGAAAAGCCCTTTGTCCCCACCAGCTGGCTGCCTGCAAATGATTCCAGCCAGAGTCCCCCAGAAACTGCCTCTGTGAAGGATCGATGCAGCTCCCACCCCGAGGGACATGACCAGGAGGACAGGAGACTGTGGACACAGCTTTCCCTGTAGAGGACGGTGGGGGAGGGGCGGCCTCCTGAATCACACTGCATTTGGCAGCCGCAGGGCCAGCCGGGGATTAAGTGACCCTCTGGGGAGGATGCAAGGTCCTTCTGGAAAATTCTCCTTCACCTCCAACTCACCTTGTTTCGAATTCCTCCAAGCCTGGCTAGGTGAATCCCTGTGGTCCCTCATGGAGCTGATATCCCGAGACCCCTGAGGTCACTGTGAACACCATGTCTGAAGTTGGCCCAATATTCCCCTCACTACCCATGTGGGCCAACTCTGGTGACTTCCGTGGTAGACCTGAGTCCCATCTAGATTTCAACATGTGACCTTGTACGTGTGCATCTCCATATCATGGGACATTCCTCCTATGATCTCTTGTGAGGGACACTATGCACATTTCAATGCTGCAGGCCCATGGACTCATGGACTTTGTGGGTGTCTGGCTCTCTCTGAGCCCCTCCTCAGCACAGATGTGGGTAGAAGTCACTACCAGTAGGGGAGGACTCTCAGGCATATATTACCCAGACCCATATTGCCCTGGCCTATGAAGTCCCCTAGACAGCAAGTTCCCTCGGATAAAAGACCTCCTAGGAGTGGAGTCGGGATTAGACTCTCAGAAACTGCCAGTGTTTTGTGTAGTGAGAGACTGGGGATCTGCGAATGGAGCAGACTCTGCTTCTCCAGGGCAGTGCTCAGCCCTTCGCAGCAATGCTTTCTCCGCTGCGTACAGACAATCAGGACCCCAGTATCCGGGGTATATGAGAATTACAGGAGCCCAAGGCAGGAAATCTAGCCCTGACAGTGTCCCTCTGGTCACAGATCTTGGACAGATTCTCCTACCCTCTCGGATCGCCTCCCATGGCTAAAGCAGAGAGAGGAGATGTTGAGGAACAAAGGGGAGATGCTGAGGGTATAGAAAGCTCTTTCTTAGAGGACAGGAGTCACAGCAAAGTCGCCAGGTCCCTTCTGCACTCTCACCCTCATTGCGACTTGTCACAGATTCTCCGGAGACCAACACAGCTCCTAGAAACCATATACCAGGCTGACCTGAACCAGTCAGTCCAGTTTCTTGGAGACCCACATCCCACAAACAAACTGGAAAAGTATGAGTGTCCATGACGGGGACATAATGTCTACCCAGCTATAGAGATTAGACAAGGGACCCCAATGGCCACCTGGCTTCTTCAAGGGTTATAAGTATTGGGTCTCTGTGACAAGAGCCCATTGTGATCCCAGAGTGACAGAAGAGTAAAGCCTAGGTAGCCCTGGCCTCTCTACCAAAGCCACAGGACTGTTGAAGCCTAGAGGCAGACAGAGACACAGAAAACACAAATAAAGTCCCTATGTGTATGTGTGGAGTATGCATGTACATGTGAAGTATGTGTACATGGTGTGTATGTGCATAGGGATGTGTTTACATAGGATGCATGTGCATGGGCATGCTTGTGCATGGAGTTTATGTGTACAATAATCTATGTGGGGTGGGATATATATGTACAGGGCATGTGTTTACACAGGATGTATGTGTGTTGTTTATGTATGTTCATAGTGTGTATGCTCAGAGTTTACATGTGCCATGGGTATATGTGTACATGAGGTATGCGTGCATGAGGTGTACATAAATGAGTGTATTTGCATGGGGTAAGCAGGTACAGAGTGTGAATGCACAACACGTGCATGTATAGATGTGTGTATATGCATGTATGCAGATATGTGCATACACAGAATTGTGTGATGTGTATACACTGAGTATGTATATGTTTGCAGAGGGTGTGCGTGTGTGTGTTCATGGGGTATATGCATGCATGATGTATGAATGTTCATATGGTATATGTTTATGGAGTTTACAGGTACATGTGTGTGCGTAGGGTGTATTTGCATGGGACATGTGTGTATCGGGTATATTGTGTTTGTGTATGGTGTGTATGCATGGGATGTATATGCATGGGATGTATATGCATGGGGTAAGCGTGTACAGGGTTACATACATGATTGTGGATGTATGTGTGCATGCATGTGCATACATGTATGTATATGAGGTATGTACACACAGGGTATGTGTTCATGTTTATGCACAGGCTAATTGTGCCTGATGTGTATGTATGTGGTGCATGTTTGCACAGTGTGTATATGTGTGCATAGGGTATATACATGTACACAGTGCATGATATAGCTCTCCAGCTGTGTTTCCTAACTGTGACTAAGTTACCCTTGCTTGCCCTGTGACTGACATTTTGGCCCAGGCCCTGCCCTGCTCCCTTTCACTTTCATTTCCTTGAAGGGGTCCTATAGGAAACTCTGCTTCCACAATTTACTCTCCCTGGATCTGAGTAGGGCACTCATACTACTACTTTCTATCCTGAGGCCTTGAAGGCTCAGATCTCTAGGCCCAGAAGATCATTACAAGGAAGACATTTCTCTTGTTAGGCAACTAAGAAAGGGGAGCATTTGACTAATTTTCCCACCTCTTTGCCCTTGGGTGTTCTTGGGCATCTCAGTATTGGGCACTGGCAACCAAGACTCTTAAGGCTGCTGTGGGTATCCACAGCCTGCAGCCGAGGCATCTCCTGTCCCATCAGTAAATTGGGAGACGGATAGTGGAGCTCAGCCACATGGGAGGCTCCCAACCACCAGTCTTCAGGTTGGCTCTGCCCCACTCAGTGCCTCTCTCCAGCACCCAGTGCAGGACTCTGCATCTTTACCCATTCACATACCTTCCCCCTCACCGTCCCCACCATCCCCAAGTCCTGTCCTGACTACAGCACAGTGGAGACTATGCTGGGTATGAGTGACCCCTGTATCCCTGTGGCATTTAAGGATGCCCTGAGATGCTAGGGGCCCTTTTTCTGTTAAGCTTCAGTGTTCCACTGCTGAGAAGGCTTCTAAGACCCTGTGGAGGCAACGGACTCATCCTAATTAGGATGTCCTGGGGGGCAGATACACCTCTCAGGGTGTGACATGCCCATTCTCCTCCAGGGCAGGAGGGACAAAGATGGGCATGGCCTTGTGAGCACCTGGTGACAGCATCCAGGACTTTTCGTGTGGTGAGGGAGGCTAACTGTAGGACTCTTACGCAGGTGGATAAGGGAGTGGGCCCTTCCTAGCAGTAACTCTAGGTATCCAGGTTGAACGGAAGCTGAGGAACGAGAAGAGGGCTCTAAGTCATCCAAATGCTCCCAGACTAGGTCCCAGATCCACAGACAGTGGATCTTACCAACTAGAACCCAGCTGAATGCCTGTTGGTAAGCATGGTCTTGAACCTTCCTACTTAGTGCAGTTGGCTGGAGGCAGGGAGGGGGACATTGAAATGCTGTTCTGCCAGCAGGTGTTGGGCAAGACTCCACCTGCCTTGAATTTCTGAATGATCACAACAGAGCTATAGGGAAGGGGTCATTTGCGCCTGGGAACACTTTTTTCCCTTCCATTTCTGGCATGTTCTGACATTTGTCTTACCAGATGGATTGTCACAAACATCTGGAGTGACATTATTCTTGTTACTTCTGCGATATCAAAGCCAAGGTCATTGGAGAAGGAAGAGAGACCCAGCTCTGACACCTCCCCATCCTATATCACAGCCTCTGGACATTTGGGACACTAACATCCTGGCAGCATCTCGAATCTCACGATGTTACGCACCTTCGTTCCTTCCACACCCATAGAAGCCGTGTCCTCCTGACAGCGTCTGCCCAGGGGAATTCTGCACACGCCTTTATTGTCAAAGACACATCTACAAATAGCTCCTCACATTGCCAATCCAGAGATCCAGAAATGCTTGTGCAGTTTCAAGCATGATCCCAGAGCCAGCTCATTGCCTGTTGCTGACCTAGGCAAGGCTCTGAGGTTCATCAATATTCATGGTCCAGGGTGCGTTCACAGTCTTTCTATTTACCTTCAATTAAGCCAGTGGGCTTTCTGGGCACCTCCGGTCACTGACTTTGAGCTCTTCTCTGGAGGTGATTCTCTTCCAGCAGATAGGGTGAGCAGTCCTGGCTTCCCTTCCTGTTGCCGGGCTGTTCTGGTACCAGTTTCAGCTCACTGTCTCTGTGAAGTTCATAATACATTCCTGCCCTGTCCTCAGAGAGCCCTGGACCTTGTCCCAGTCCTGGTGAGGATAATTACCCCGGTGTCCATTTGCCAAATTTAAATACGCTTTCTCGGCATTGGAAACATAAATTTGGCTGCGGTGTGTTGATGGACTGCCATGCGTTCCTCCCCTCTGGCTGGGCCCCAGCTGGGATAGTCAACGTCACTGCTGAAGGAGGCTCCGTTTCATTGTGCTATTAATGCCAGCCCAGCTATGGGCATCAGGCATCAGCGTACGGGAGGAACCTGCCCACTGGGGAAGGTCGCTGCCTAAAGGGCACCAAGATGTCCCCATGGGCCAGGGCTGGCAAGAAACACAGCTCTTCCTGTGCTCTTGTATGATGTTAAGGTCTGGTTGCCTTGAGCAAGAGAGACAAGCAAAGCAAAAGGTTGGGAAAGTTAGGATTACGAAGAAAGTGGGAGACTGTGCCCAACCAGGGAAGTCCCTAGGGCAGCTGCTGAGATCTCAGATAATCACGAATGCCAGCCATCCCATGGCTCTGTGCTCTTGTTCTTTGTTGAGGATCTTCTTATCCTAAAGCAGATCTGTGGTTCAAGACCCAGACCATCCAGTGCAGGGCTACTGTCCACCCTCTGTCCAATTAACCTAACAACTATCTTGGTATCTGGCAACCCCAGCAGGAATAAGAGTACAATAGTCCTACCCCCATCCCAGAGCTCGGAACAGGATGACCTTTGACCTTTAGAGTGAGGAGACAGGTGGGTCCATGATATAACTGTCCTTGATCAAAAGGACAGCAGCGCTCCGGCCTGTCATCCTGCCCCACCTCCCTTGAATGTCCAAGCTCCTCCCTGTTCACCTCTCCCATGTTCCAGTGGAGCCCTTGGCACAGCTGGCCGCTTCACAGGGGGGCCATTGCTGCATCATCCTTGCTTACCCTGACTCATGCCCACGATCAGACTTCTGAAAGTACAGAAGGGCAGGATGGGGGTGGGGTGAACAGACGCTGCGGCCAGCATGAGGCTGTTAGGTATTGGGAGCAATCCCACTCCCTCTGGCCTGATGGAGGAGCCAGCTGTGGCTGAGAAGGCTTAAAAGGAGGAACATGGAATTGACTTTTTTATAGTGAAAATCCTGCCCTAAGAAATCAATCTGGCGTTCCAGAAGGAGGCCCTGGAGCTGGGTGTGAGCTGCCGTCCCCAGGTGCCTGACCCCAATCTTCTCAGTGAAGTGGCTCTGACAGGCTTTGCAGTCTGAGGACCAGCTTCATACTGGGTTTCGGCGCTGGTCTGCAGCTGGACTATGCCAAGCTGTTGGGGCTCTGAGACAGTAGCCCCATCCCCGTGTGCCTCCTGGTACAGCCCAAGGAGCAGAAACCATACCCTGGGCTCCCCAATGTTCTGCTGTAGCACTCACTGTGTGCTAGTAAAGTCCAGGACAAATCTGGGCTCTTGTGTTGTCCCTCTTGTGTAGGAGGGTCACCTTGAGACCAGTTAAAGCATGTCCGAAGGGCCAATTTGGATCCCTGGTGCCACCAGTCCCTTGCTACTGCCAAAATGTATAGCCACAGCCGGCTCCCCACACACAATGGCTTCTTTCTTTGGAAATCCCTCAGGAGGCAACGGTCTCAACTTGACATGTGGGCAGTTGATGGGCAGCAGCCAGGACCC